>NC_073723.1:104699623-104794543 GCF_023634155.1 Falco peregrinus | reverse complement strand
CCTCCCCCCCGCCCATCCCCCCCCCCGGCCCCTGCCCTGCGCCGCGCCATGAGGGGTGAGCTCCCCTCACCCCCCCCCCCCCACCCCTCATCATTATCACCCCCGGGGGTGGGTGGCTGTCCCCCCTCCCCCCCCCCAATTCCCCCTATAGGGGCCGCTATAAGGGCCCGGATGCCCTTGGGTGGGGCCGGGGCGCGGCGACACCCCCTCCCCCCCCCCCCCCCGCCAGTCCTGGCCCCCCCCCCAGCCCTGCCACTCCCCCCAGCTCCCGCTGCCCCTCTGGCTCCTGACCGTGACCTCGCTCGTGACCCCGGGCCAAGGTGAGACCACGACTGCCCCCCGGGGCTGGGGGAGGCTTTGGAGGGGGGGAGGGGCCCGACCCCTGCGGCTTTGGGGGGGGGGGAGGGGTCTGATCCCTGCCCCCCCCGGGGCTGGGGGTCTTTGGGGTAGGGGAGGGGCCCGATCCCTGCGGCTTTGGGGGGGGGGGGGGGGAGGGTCTGATCCCTGCCCCCCCCCCGGGGCTGGGGGTCTTTGGGGTGGGGAGGGGCTCGACCCTTTACACCCCAAGCCCCCCGGACGCCTCCGTTCCCTTCCCCAGTATGGACCAGTTCAACCCCGCTGGCACCCACAGCTGCCTCCAGTCCAGGTGAGGGGGGAGGGGGGGGGCATTGGTTTGTACTGGTCTATACTGGGGAGGACTGGGGTGTAGCTGGGGGTGGGGTGGTGGTGGTCCGTAGCGATCCATACTGGTGTGGAACTGGGGAGGGACTGGGCTGTGGGGGTGTAGACTGGTAGCAGCGGCCTGTGCGGCTCTGTACTGGTCTGAACTGGAAGCGTGGTATGTGTGTGTGTCCCCAGGGGTACAGACCGACCCCTCCCCCCACGACCCTCCCTGACCCCCAAGAGCAGTGGGACACCCCGCCCCCCCCACCCTGGTGAGTGTTGGCCCCCTCCCCCATGTCTGGGACCCCCCCCCCAACATCTGGGGACCCCCCCGGACACCTGGGACACCACCCCCCACCCCCCCCCGGGGACCCTCCCCATGCCTTGCCCCCCCTCCCAAGTCTGGGACCCCCCCCAAAACCTGGGACCCCCCCCCGAACACCCAGGACCCCCCCTCCCTGGCATGGGACCCCCCCCGACATCTGGGGATGCCCCCAGACATCTGGGACCCCCCCCCATGTCTGGGGACACACACCCCCAACATCTCGGGACCCCCCGGACACCTGGGACACCCCCCCCTGCCGTCCTGGGACCCCCCCCTATCTGGGACCTCCCCCCCAACATCTGGGGGATCCCCCGGACATCTGAATCCTCCCCCCCGTCCTGGGGACCCCTCCCACATCTGGGACACCCACCCCCCCCCCATGCCTTGCCCCCCACCCCCCCAAGTCTGGGACCCCCCCCCCAAAACCTGGGACCCCCCCCGACACCTGGGACCCCCCCTCCCCTGGCATAGGAACCCCCCCAGACATCTGGGATGCCCTCCACGCCTGCCCCCCCCCCCAGGGCCCCTCCCCAAAACCTGGGACACAGGGGGACATGGGGGGGACACAGGGACACAGAGGGACACAGGGGGACATGGGGACCCACGGGGGGACATGGGGGGGACACAGGGACATGGAGGGACACAGGGGGACATGGAGGGGACGTGGGGACACACACAGGGACATGTAGGGTGACATGGGGACAACATGAGGGGGACACGGGGGGGGACATGGAGGGACACAGGGGGACATGGGGGGACACACAGGGACATGTAGGGAGACATGGGACACACAGGGGACGTGGGGGGACATGAGGGGACATGGGGGACACACGGGGGAGGACATGAGGGGAACATTGGGGGACACGGGGGGGGACATGAGGGGATGTGGGGGGGACATGGGGACACACGGGGGGGACACAGAGGGACACAGGGGGACATGGGGGGGACACGGGGGGACATAGGGGGGATATGAAAGACATGGGGACACATGGGGGGGGACGTGGGGGGGACATGGGAGGGACATGGGGGCCACACGAGGGGGGGACATGGAGGGACACAGGGGGACATGGGGAACCATGGGGGGACATGGGGGACGGATACAGAGGGACACAGGGGGGCATAAGGGGACATGGGGACACACACAGGGACATGGGGACACATGGTGGGGACACGGGGGGGACATGGGGACATGGGAGGGGACATGAGGACGACATGGGGACAAAAATGGGGGGACATCGAGGGACACGGGGGGGGCCGGGGGGGGACACGGGAAAAGGGGTCACATGGGGACACGTGGGGACACTTGGGGACATGGGGTCATAATGGGGGACATGGGGGACATGGGGGGGTGGGGTGGGGCTGTGCCGGCTGAGCCCCTCCCTTCTCCCCCCCCCCCCCCCAGGGGGACGATGGGAACCTGAAGGATGAGTTCTACTACGGTCAGTCCTCCAGCCCCGCCCCCCGCCGGAGCCCCGCCCCTCCCATGCCCCACCCCTGGCCCCCGGCCCCCTACCTGCCACAAGCCCCACCCCCCCTTCCTAAAGCCCCTTGTTTGCTTGCCCTAGCCCCCGCCCCATTACAGCTCTGCCCCACCCCAGGCCACACCCACCTCAACTGCTCCACCCCCTCCTTAAAATCACCGCCCCTTTCCGATTCATGGGGCGGAGCTTTTCCCACCCCATAGCCCCCACCCATGGTGCTACGCCCCCCTCCCCAGCCATAGCCCTCTGTGAAACCACGCCCCCTCCCTAGCCACGGCCCCTCCCCAGCCATGCCCCCAACCATGCCCTTCCCCAGCCACGCTCCCATAACCCTCTGTGAATCCACACCCCCAAAAGCCACGCCCCTCCCCAGCTATGTCCCTCCCAAACCACACCCCATCCCCAGCCATGCCCTCCGTTAAGCCATGCCCCCAAAAAAGCTCCGCCCCTCCATGAAACCACGCCCCTCCCCAGCCATGCCCTTCCCTAACCACGCCCCTCCCAAAGGCCCTGCCCCTCCACAAAACCACACCCCTCCCCAGCCACATTCCAGCTAGCCACGCCTCACCCAGAGCCATGCCGCCACATCGCAGCCCCTCACAAAGCCACATCCCCAAACCACGCCCCTCCCAAGCCACGCCCCTCCGTGAAACCACACCCCTCCCCAGTCATGTCTCTCCCTAGCCACGCCCTTCCCTAACCATGCCTCCAAAAGCCCCGCCCCTCCACAAAACCACACCTCTCCCCAGCCACATTCCAGCTAGCCATGCCCCTCCCAAAGCCATACCCCCACCGTGGCCCCCCAAAAGCCATGCCCCAAGCCACGCCTCTCCCAAGCCACGCCCCTGCAAACCACACCCCTCCATGAAACTACAACCCCCCTCCACCCCCTTTACAGCTCCTTTACCCCCCCCGCCCCTTTTCACCCTCCACTCCTTTTCGACCCCCCACCCCCTTTTGGCCCCGCCCCCTGTGACCCCTCCCCCCTCTCGCCCCGCCCCCCAGACTACCCATCCCTGCGGCGCTGGGGGGCTGGTGTGGCAGCCGCGCTCTTTGTCACCGGCATCGGCGTCATCGCCTGTGAGTGATGCCCCTCCCCCCCCCCGGGGCCCCTCGGGGTCAGAGGTCACCCGTGCTCTGGGGGCCCCTCCCCCCTTCACCCCCCAACGTTCCTCTCTCCCCTCCCCCCCCCCCCAGGTGGGAAGTGCGGGAAGCCCCCCCACTGCCAGGGCCGGAAGAGGAAGAAGTGAGGATCCCTCCCCCCACCCCAGGGGGACCCCCTCCCCTCACCCCCCCCCTTGGGTTACCCCACCCCCTCCCCCCATAACCCCCTGCAGTCTTGGGGATCCCCACTTAAAGGGCCCCTCCCCCCATGGGTCACCCCTCCCCCCCATATGGGTGACCCCTCCCCCCCATGGGTGACCCCTCCCCTCCATGGCTTACCACTCCACCCCATGGGTGACCCCTCCCCCTCTGGGTGACCCCTTCCCCACCATGGGTGACCCCGACCCCCCATGGCTGACCCCTCCCCACCCCGTGGGTCACCCCTCCCCCCTTGCAGCCTCCCCCTAGAAGCCCCCACCCCTTTTTGCCTCCACACCCCCCACCCTGCCCACGTGACCTCCCCTCCCCCCCCCCAGCGCCTACGACATCGCCCAGATCTGAGGCTGCCGCCCCTCCCCCACCCTGCTGAAGGAAGAGAGGGCTGGGCAAGGACAGAAAGCCCCGCCCCCTCGTGAGGCCCAGCCTCGCCGCTGCGCTGGACGCTCCACCCACTTTTCATTAAACGAACCCTCCCCCGCGTGGCTGTGATGTCACCAGGGGGGAGGGAGCCAACAGTGTCAGTGCTGCGTGCTGATTGAGCGGCTGGGGGAAGGCAAGAGGCGGGGCTGGGCACCACAGGGAGGGCACTGATTGGCCAGTGGGGGCGGTGGGGCCAGGCAAAGGCAGAGAGGCTGCTGATTGGCCAGCAGGACCCTCCCCATGAGCTCAGCCAATAGGATGATGGCGAGGGGGGTGGAGCCCTGGATGGCCACGCCCACCCCCAAGCAGAGGTGGCAGCACTGTGGAGTCCCGGTCTTTGGTCTTTATTGAGGGGCGGGGGTGGGGAGTGGGGCCTCGCTTAGCCCCGCCCCCCGCGCTGGGCAGCGCCGTCTGGTAGACCACCACAGGCTGGGGGAGGGGAGGGGGCGGGGGTCAGCAGGAGGCGGGGCATGCTACGCCCCCTTCCTCTTATAGGGCATCCTGGCCCCACCCCCTTCCCCTTATATGGCTAACAGCCACCCTGGCCACGTATCTTCCCCTTAGAGGGCACCCAGGCCCCCACCCCCTTCTCCTTATAGTGCACCCAGCCATCCTGGCCCCTCCCCCTTCCCCTTTTATGGCACCAAGCCATCCTGGCCCCGTGTCTTCCCCCTTATAGGGCACCCAGGCCCTGCCCCCTTCACCTTATATGGCACCCAGCCATTCTTGTCCCCCCCTCCTATCCCTTACATGGCATCTAGCCATCCTGGCCCCGCCCCCTAAACCTTGCACCCAGGCATCCTGGCCCCTCCCCCTTCCACTTCTATGACTCCCAGACCCACTCCCTATTCCTTATATGGAGCCCAGTCCCTGCCCCCTACTTCTTATATGGCACCCAGCCATCCTGCCCCCCCGCCTCAGGCCCTGCCCCCTCTCACCGTCCGTCACCGCCCCCCTCTCCCAGGGCCCCACCCCCACTCACCACCCCTCCTCGCTCTCCTGGCCCCGCCCCTCTTGGTCCCCACCCTTGCTCAATGGTAGGCCCTGTCCCGCCCTTCGGGCCCCGCCCCGGGCCCCTCCCCCCCATGGGCCCCGCCCCCGCTCACCGGCCGGCCCCGCCCCGCCCCCCCGGGCTGCTGCCACCGCTCCCGTCACCGTTAGCGCCGCCCCCCGCCGCCGCCGACGTCATCAGCACTAGCTGCGCCCCCAACACCACGCCCTGTGCGGGGGAGGGGGCGAGGGGCGAGGCCTGTGAGGCTCCGTCCATCGCGCCTGGCCACGGCCCCTCCCTCCCGCGCGGCGCCCCCCTGCCGGTGAGAGGGAGGGGCCACAGACCCCAGAGCCCAGCCCCCAGCCCCCCATAGCGCCCCACAGTGCCCCATAGATCCCCCCATAGCGCCCCACAGACTCCCCCACAGCCCCCCCCATAGCGCCCCATAGACCCCTCATAGCGCCCCACAGCCTCCCATAGCCCCCCATAGCACCCCATGGCCCCCCATAGAGGCCCTATAGCCCCCCAAAGCCCTACAGCTGCCCCATAGCAGCCCCATAGCCCCCATAGACGACCCATAGCCCCCCGAGGACCCCTAAAGCCCCCCAAAGCCCCATAGCTGCCCCATAGTTTCTCAAAACCCCATAGCCCCCCATGGACCCCCCCCACCCTCCTGGGCCCCTCAGAGTGGGCCCCATGGCCCCCCCATAGCCCCATAGCTGCCCCATAGCTCCCCAAAGCCCCCGTAGGCCCCCATGGACCCCCCCAATTCCCCATAGCCCCCCATGGCCCCCCATAGCCCCATAGCTGCCCCATAGTCCCACAAAGCCCCATAGCTGCCCCATAGGCCCTCAAAGCCCCAGGCACCCCTATGGACCCCCCATAGCCCCCATAGCCCCATAGCCCCCCGTACCTGCATGGGGGGTCCCACGCGGTGGCATGTGGGGCAGCCCATAGGGCAGGAGCACCCCCTGCAGCACCAGCTCCAGGAAGGAGAAGATGGCACCCAGCACCCCTAGCGCCAGCCCTGCCCGTGCCTGCACCGTGGGGCAGCGTGTCACCCCCTGCTGTCACCCCCCTGCTGCCCCATAGCGTGCCCCACACGTGTCCCCATCCCCCCCAACTCACCAGCTTCACTGAGGGTCTCTGCGCCATCGCCACCAGCACCACCCCTGACACCATCATCTGAGGGGGTGGGGGGGCAGGTGTGGGTCAGGGGCTGCCCCATAAGTGTCCCTGCCCCATAAGTGCCTCCCCACCCCATAACTGCCTCCCCCTCCATATGTCCTCCCATAATCCCCACCCTGCCCCATCAGCCCCCCATCACATATGTGCCCCCCCATAACCACTCCCCTGTCCCATAAGTGCCCCCCTGCCCCATAAATGCCCCCTGACACCATAAGTTCCCCCCTGCCCCATAAGTGCTTCCTCACCTCATAACTGCCCCTCTGCCCCATGTGTCCCCTCCACCCCATAATCCCCACCCTGCCCCATCAGCCCCTCACCCCATAAGTGCCCCCCCATAACTACCCCATTGCCCCATAAGTGCCCCCCACCCATAAATGCCCCCCTGCCCCATAAGTGCCCCACTGCCACATAAGTGCCCCCCTGGTCCATAAGTGCCCCTCCCCCATAAATGCCTCCACACCCCATAACTGCCCCCCTGCCCCATAATTCACCCCCGTGCCATACCTCCCACCCTGCCCCATCAGCCCCCCACCACATAAGTGCCCCCCATAACCACCCCATTGCCCCATAAGTGCCCCCCTGCCCCATAAGTGCCCCCCAACCCCATAAACACCCCCCTTGCCCCATAGGTGCCCCACGCCCATAAATGCCCTCCTGCCCCATAAGTGCCCCCCAACCCCATAAACACCCCCTTGCCCCATAGGTGCCCCACGCCCATAAATGCCCTCCTGCCCCATAAGTGCCTCCTCACCCCATAACTGCCCTCCGGCCCCATAAGTCCCCCCCACCCCATAATTCCCACCCTGCCCCATCAGCCCCCCACCCTTTAAGTGCCCCCCCATAACCACCCCCCTTGCCCCATAAGTGCCCCCCACTCATAAGTGCCCCCCCTGCCTCATAACTCTCACCAGGGTGCCGGTGCCCAGGGGGACCCCCAGATGGGCCCCCAGCGGGTCCCTCAGGGCCACCAGGAGGGTCCCACCCAGGGCCACCTGCAGCGCCCCCAGCAGCACCTGCGTCACCTGCAGGGGCGGCGGTGGGTGGGGGCAGGGCCGGTGGTGGGCGCGGGGCCTGGGCTGGCCCCACCCACACACCCTTACTCAGTCACTACTCCCCTCCCTCACTCCTTCCCTCCTCACCCCCTATGCACTGCCTACTCCCACTCACCCCTACACCCCCTACTCAGCCTCTACTCACCCCCTATTCATCCCTGCTCCCCCTTACCCCTGCACCCCCTACTCAGCCTCTACTCACCCCCTACTCACCCCTGCTCCCCCTCACCCCTATGCCCCCTACTCAGCCTCTACTCACCCCCTAATCACCCCTGCTCCCTCTCACCCCTATGCCCCCTACTCAGCCTCTACTCACCCCCTACTCATCCCTGCTCCCCCTCACCCCTACACTCCTACTTGCACCCTACTCACCCTACTCCTACTCACCCCCTATGCAGCCCTACTCACTGCCTACTCCCCCTTCACCCTACACCCCTACTCTCCCCTTAGATCTACCCACACCTACTCACCCCCCTACTCCACTCACGCTTATTGCCCTCCCATCTCTTACCCCACTCACCCCTTCTTCCTACTCACCCCTGTGCACCACCTACTCACTCCCTACTCCCCCATATCCCTACACCACCCTCTTCCTCCCCTACTCACCCCCCATGCACCATCTACTCACTGCCTACTCCCCCTTTCCCCACACCCCCTACCCACCCCCTCTGCATGCCTACTTACTTCCTGCTCCCCCTTACCTCTATACCCCCTACTCACCCCGATGCACTGCCCACTCACTCCATACTCCCCCTTACCTACACCCCCCTACACCCCAACTTCTCATCCCCTATTCGCCATCAAAACCTGCCCCTACTCCTAGCTCACCCCCCCTTAGCCCTACTCACCCCCTGCTCACCCTTATGCACCCCTTACTAACTCCATACTCCCTACTCACCCCTACACTGCTTCACTCACCCCCTACTCACCATCATGCACCACCTACTTACTCCCTAATATCACTTTAAACCCTACAGCCCCCCAACTCACCCCCTATGCACTCCCTACTCACTCCATACTCCCCGCATACCCCTACAACCCCCTACCCATCCCCTATGCACCGCCTACTCACTCCTTCCTCCCCCTTACACCTACACCCCCCCTACTCACCTCCTACTCATACCCTGTGCACCACCCACTCACCCCCTACTCCCCCTTACCCCTACTCACCCCTACCCACCCCCTATTCACTCCCTACTCCCCCTTACCCCTACACTTCCTACTCACCCTTTACTCCTACTCACCCAGCTCACCCAGCAATCCCCCCCCCCCCCCGGGCAGTTACTTCACGGGTTACTCCCCACTTACTCCCAGGGCCAGGGGCTCCCCCCACAAGCGCCGGCCGCTCTTACCGGGGGGCCCCAGGCCCGACCCCCCCCGGCACGATGTGGGTCAGCAGCACCACCCCCTCCATCGCTCGCCGCACGGGGGGGGGGGGGGGGGATGGGCAGCGCCGCTGGCCTTGAACCCCGGGGGGGGGGAGGGGAACACACGTCCTGCCCCGCCCCTCCCCCCCCCCCCCCCCCCCCGCCAAGGGAGGGGAGAAGAGGGGATGCAGGTGTCCCAGCCCCTCCCCCACCAGGGCCACTGGGTCACCACCCCCCCCCCCAGCGCCCCTCCCCCCACCCCTGGAAGTACCCCTCCCCCCCCCCCCCCCCAGTGCACCTGGGCACCTGCCAGCCCCTCCCCCACCCCACCCCCCTCCCCAGGCCCAAGGGCTCCGCGGGGTCAAATCACAAATTTTAATAGTTTTTTCCAATTTTTGAGGAGAAAAACGGCAATTTGGGGGGCCGAGGCTCCGGCAGAGGCCCCAACCCGAGTTTCGGGTGAAAACCTGGGATTTGGGGTCAAACATGATTTTTGGGGGCCAAATCTGGGGGGTTGAAGCAAATCCTGTTTTTCTAATGGACCGGTCGGTTTTAGGGCAAAACCCTGGATTTTAGGGCAAGACGCTACTCGGGGTCAAACTCCCCCTCCCCCTCCTCCATTTTGGGGTCAAAACCTGCCATTTTGGGCCTTTTTTCTTCCAGAGGAAAAAAAAAAACACAAACCCACATAAAAAAAAACAAGTTTTGGGGTCAAAGCCAAGTTTCAGCACTGAAAAATTTTAACCCTATTTTGGGGGGAGAAAAGGCGGTTTCAGGTCAAAAGGAGCTTGGGGGCCAAATTCCCGTTTTGAGGAGAGGGAGGAAAGGCCATTTTGGGGCTAAAAATCCTGATTTGTGGGCAAAAAGGCTCTTTTTTGGGTAGCTGAGCGCTGCTTTGGGCCTGCAAGGCTGATTTTGGGGCTAAAAATCCTGATTTGGGGGCTAAACCTCCTGATTTTGGTGCAAAAAGGCCCTTCTTTTGGCAGTTGAGCACTGTTTTAGGCCTGAGAGGCCCATTTTGGAGCTAAAAATCTTTATTTGGAGGCTAAAAATGTTGATTTTGGTGCAAAAAGGCCCTTTTTTGGGCAGCTGAGCACCATTTTGGGCCTGTGAGGCCCGTTTTGGGGCTAAAAATCCTGATTTTGGAGCAATCCACCTCATCTTTCAAGGGCAAATGGCGGGTTTTCAGTCACAACACCATTTGGGGGGTAACCCATCATTTTGGGGGCTAAACCAAACATTTTGGGGGCTAAACCCAACATTTTGGGGGCTGAAACCAGTATTTGGGGCTAAAAGCAACAGCTAAAACCAGCATTTTTGGGGCTAAAAACAGCATTTTTGGGGCTGGGCAGGGCCGCCCCCCTTCACCAGCGCCACTCGGGGCCCCCCCAGGGTGACGATGGCTGGGGGGGGCCAGATGATGTAGGTGGTGGTTGCTGCCAGCGGCAGTGACTTCATCGGTGATGTCATCAGTGATGTCATCGGTGACGTCATCAGTGGGCAGGCAGCCTGCAAGGCGAGGTGTTCTGCGAACAGCCCCACCCCTCCCCAAAGCCCCAAATTCACCCCAAAATCGAGGACCTCGACCTACCTGCGATTTGGGAGGGGACTTCGTCTGGGGGTGGCGGCAGCGCCGGTGACCCCGACCTTGACCCCGACCTTGACCCCGACCTTCACCCCGGCGCCGACACCGGCACCGGCAGAGTCGCCCCATGGCCCCCCCACCTGCGCCCCGAAAACCCCTGTCACCAAAAACGGCTGGAGTGGCCCCAAAATGGGCTCAGAGCCCCCCAGGGTATCCCCGAACGCCCCCCAATCCCCCGAGACCGCCCAAAACCTCCCAAACCACCTAAGTGACCCCAAACCAGCCCAAATACCCCCAATCACCTCAAAATCCCCCAAATACCAAAAAAAAGCCCCGAATCGTCCCCAAACACCCCTGAGTCGCCCCCAAACAGCCTAAATTCTTGCAAAATATTGCCAAATCCCCCCGAATCCCCCCCAAAACATCCCAGGATCACCCCAAAGCTCCCCCAAACAACCCCCAGATCCCCCCAAATACCCCGAATTCCCACAAAATATCCCAGAATCCCCCCAAAACACCCCCAAATCCCCCCAAAATCCCCCTGAATCCCCCAAAACACCCCAAATACCCCCAAAATACCCCTAAATCCCCCCCAAACACCCTCGATCACTCCAGAGCTCCCCAAAACATCCCGGTATCACCCCAAAGCTCCCCCAAACAACCTCAAAATCCCCCAAATCCCCCAAATCCCCTCAAAACAACCCCCAAATCCCCCCCAAACACCCCAAAATCTCCCCAATCCCCCCAAAATCCCCCAAACCACCCCAAAATTCCCCAAATCCCCCCAAACACCCCCCAAATTTCCCCAAATATTACCCCCAAATTCCCCTGAAACACCCCAAATCACTCCCAAACGCCCCTGGATCACCCCAAATCCTCCCCAAACACCCCAAAATCCCACAAAATATCCCCAAATCCCCCCCAACACCCCTAGCTTCCCAAAACATCCTCGTGTCCCCCCCAACACCCCTAATTACCCCAAAACATACGAAATCCCCCCAAAACTGCCCCAAAGGAACCCCCAGATCCCCCAACCCCGCCCCCCAAAAATGCTCCACCCCCCAAACACCCCAAAATGCCCCGAATATCCCCCCCAAACTCTCACACACCCCCAAATGCCCTGAGAACACCACAAAAACCCCCCTCCCCCCCCCGCCCCCCCCTCTTTGCCTGAACCTGGCGGGTTTCACCCCAAAGCACTGCTCGGCCGGTGGGGGGTGGGGAACGGTTTATAGGGGTGCGAGGGGGGGTGGGGCCCCCCCAAACCCCGCCCCGAACCCCCAAACCCCTCATTGAGCCCCAAAACCCGTAATTGACCCCGAATTCCTGTGGGAACCCCAAAACCAGTCCGGGTACCCCAAAACCCGTCCCCAACCCCAATCCCCCCCCACCTCCCACCCCAATCCCCTTAACTCCACCCCAGAACCCCCAAACCCCACTCTTGAGCCCCCAACTAGGTCAGGGCACCACAAAACCCATCGCTGAACCCCAAAATCCTTTAGTTGAGCCCCAAAACTGGTCCAGGCACCTCCAGCCCCACCCCCGAACCCCCAAACCTGTTGTTGACCCCAAGTTCCTGTGGGAACCCCAAAACTGGGCCGGGTACCCCAAAACCCGCCCCTGAACCCCAAAACCCGCCCCCAACTTCCCTTAACCCCCGCCCCACCCCCCAACTCCCACCCCTGAACCCCCAACTAGGTCTGGACTCCAAAACCCATCACTGAACCCCAAAACCCTTTAATTGAGCCCCAAAACCGGTCCGGGCACCCCCAGCCCCGCCCCCGAACCCCCAAACCTGTCGTTGACCCCAAATTCTTGTGGGAACCCCAAAACCGGTCCGGGCACCTCAAAAAACACCTGAACCCCAAACCCACCCCAACCCCCTAAATCCCTTTAACCCCGCCCCCGAACCCCCAATCCCCCCCCCAACCCCCCCCCCTCCCCGAACCCCCAAACCCCTCATTGACCCCAAATTCCTGTGGGAACCCCAAAACTGGGCCGGGAACCCCAAAACCCGCCCCTGAACCTCCCCCAACTCCCCTTAACCCCACCCCATCCCCTAGCTCCCACCCCTGAACCCCCAACTAGGTCGGGGCACCCCAAAACCTGTCGCTGACCCCCAACCCCCCTCCACCCCCCTCCCCCAAATCCCCTGAATCCCCAAACCGAACCCCTGAGCCCCACTTAGGTCCGGGTACCCCAAAAACCATCGCTGAACCCGAAAACCGGTCCGGGCACCCCGAGCCCCACCCCCGAACCCCCAACCCCCCCCTTGACTCCCCAAACCCGTCACCGACCCCAAATTCCTGTGGGAACCCCAAAACCGGTCCGGGCACCCCGAAAACCTCCCGAACCCCCAAACCGCCCCCCAACCCCCTAAATCCCCTTAACCCTGCCCCCGAACCCCCAAACCCCTCATTGCCGCCCCCCCAAACCCCGTCACTGATCCCAAATTCCTGTGGGAACCCCAAAACCGGTCCGGGCGCCCCCACTTCCCACCCCCAGCACGCGGGTGACGTCACTGCTCCTCCCCCCTTACGTCACTGAACCCCCAAATCCCCGTAATTGCGCCCCAAAACAGCCCGGAGCGGGCGAGGGGGCGGGCGACGCCGTCCGAAGAAGCTGCCGGCCGGGTTAATTTACATACTCCTCATTTGCATACCCTTCATTTACATACAATCCCGCACCAGCGCTGCGTTTGCAAGTCCGTGTATTTGCATAACCCAGCGGCCCGCGCGCCGCTCGTTTGCATACAGTTCATTTGCACGCCCCGATTTGCATACGGCTCATTTCCATGACGTCGCCCGTTGCGCGCCGCTTTGCACGGCGCCGTCTTGCACGTCCTTTTCACGCCTGTGCGTGCACGCCAGCGCCTTGCACGCCGAGGTGTTGCACGTCCATTTGCACGCCGAGGCCTTGCACGCTGGCTTGCACGCCTCTCCTTGCATGCCCGTTTGCACGTCTGCACCTCCTTGCATGCCTATTTGCATGCCAACTGCATTGCTCATCTGTTTGCACACCAGCACCTTGCACGCTGGCTTGCACGTCTGTTTGCATGCCACTGCATTGCACGTCCGTTTGTACACTAGCGCCTTGCACGTCGGCTTGCACGCCTCTCCTTGCACACCAAGGCACTGCATGCCTGTTTGCACGCCTGCATTGCACGCCGATGCACTGCACACGTTGCTTTGCACACCTCCATTTGTACACCGATGCACTGCACGTCCTGTTGCACGGCTGTTTGCACACCGTCTCCTTGCATGCCCGCACACGCACACCAGCGCCAAACTCGCCTGCTTACACACCTCTATTTGCACACCCATGCGCCGTGCATCACTTTGCATGCCTGCACTTGCACGCCCCCGACACACTGCATATGCGGATTGGCACACCGGGGTCTTGCACGCCATTTTGCGTGCTGGTGCTTTGCATGTCCCCTTGCACACCTGCACTTGCATGCTGCATGCCTCTAGTTGCATGCTGGCGTCTTGCACGCCCAGCGCTTTGCACACGCAGTTTGCACATCCAGTGCTTTGCACGCCCAGTTTGCACACCCAGTTTGCACGCTGGCCGTTGCCCATGGGACTCGTTTTGCATGCTCACTGTGCCTCTGTGCTTGTGCAAGGGCCGTGTTGCACGGGGGGGGGGGGGGCGAGGGGCGGTGCAACCCGCTCATGCACACGCTGGTGCCAAGGGCCCGATTCTGAGGGGTTTCACCCCAAAAATAAAGGATGAAAATGGTGGGGGGAGGGGGTTGCATGAGGAGTTTCAGTGCCCAAACCCCCCAAGCTCGTGCACAAGCGGGAGCACCCTGATACCTGGGGGCACCCATGGGTGCTGGGGGGGGTCACCCCGATACCTGGGTCCTTCCTGGGAGCACCCATGGGTGCTGGGGGGGGTCACCCTGACACCTGGGTCCTTCCTGGGAGCACCCATGGGTGCTGGGGGGGGTCACCCTGACACCTGGGTCCTTCCTGGGAGCACCCATGGGTGCTGGGGGTTCACCCCAATACCTGAGTCCCTCTGGGAAGCACACATGGGTGCTGGGGGGGGTCACCTGGGTCCTTCCTGGGAGCACCCATGGGTGCTGGGGGGGTCACCCTGATACCTGAGTCCCTCTGCACCCATGGGTGCTGTGGGGGGTCATCCTGATACCTAGGTCCTTCCTCAGAGCACTCATGGGAGCTGGGGCTGGGAGGTCACCCCAATACCTGGGGGCACCCATGGGTGCTGGGTGGTCACCCTGATACCTGGCAGCACCCATGGGTGCTGGGGGGGGTCACCCTGAACCTGGGTCCTTCCTGGAAGCACCCATGGGTGCTGGGTGGGGGTCACCCTGATACCTGGTAGCACCCATGGGTGCTGGGGGGGGGTGTCACCCTGAACCTGGGTCCTTCCTGGGAGCACCCATGGGTGCTGGGGGGGTCACCCCAATACCCGAGTCCCTCTGGGGAGCACCCATGGGTGCCAGGGTCCGTGGGAGCCGTGCGATGGTGGTGGTGGGTGGCAGCTGGGGGGGGGCTGTGGGTGTGGGGCCGCCCCCCCCGGGGGGTTTATTGCAGGGGGGGGGCAGGGCAGGCAGCACCCATGGGTGCTACTCGGCCACCTGCACCCCAGCGCAGTTCTCTTTGCTCTCCGAGGTGATGGCCAGGTACTCTGAGCTGGGGAAGGGGGGGGAAGGTTGGGGGGGCACCCACGGGCACCCCAGCACCCGCTATACCCCCCTACTGCACACACCCCCCATAGACCCCATATGTCCCTGTGCGCCCCCGCACCCCCTATGGTCCCCCCAGCACCCCCAGATTGCCTATACGCCCCCTCCTGCCGCTCCAGATACCTCCCACTGCCCCCCCCTTCAGCCGTCACACACCCTATAGGGCCCCTATACCCCCGTGGTGTGCCCATACCCCCCCCCATACCCTGCCACACCTCCCTCACCCCTAAACAGCCCCCCTACCCCCTATACCCCCCCCACTCCCCCAATAACCCCTACCGCCCCGCCCAGCCTATACACCCCCTACACACCCCCTATACCACCCCATTGGCCTCTTGCCCCCCTGACCCACCGCATACCCCTCTATACACCCCCCATTACACCCCTATACCCCCCCATCCCCCCTCCATACCCCCCATACCCCTAGACCCCCCCATCCCCCCACATACCCCACCACAGCCCCACAACCCCCCTCCATACACCCCCTATACCCCCCACTAGCCCCCCATAACCCCCCATCCCCCTAACCCTCCCATACACCCCCTATACCCCCCACCAGCTCCCCATAACCCCCCATACCCCCAACCCCCCTCCATACCCCCCCCTATACCCCCCATACCCCTAGACCCCCCCATACACCCCCTATACCCCCCCCAGCCCCCCATACCCCCTCCATACACACCCTATACCTCCACCAGCCACCCATACCCCGGTCCCCCGCCCGGCCCCGCCCCCCCCGCGGCCCCGCCCACTCACGCGCTGTCGGGGGGCGGGGCGGCGGCCGCCACCTTGCGGTAGCAGTACAGCATCTCGGCCGCCAGCCACAGCGTCAGCACCACGATCAGCACGTACATCAGGATCTCCGACACGATGGACGCCAGGTCCCGCCGCGCTGCCGGCCCGGGGGCTCGAACCCGCGACCGACAGGAGAGCCGAGCCCCGCCCCCCCGCCGGAAACCCCGCCCCCCGAGCGCAGGAACAAGCCCCCGCCCCTCGCCTCCTCCCTGGCCCCGTAGGCCTGCTCGCCCCCAAGCCACGCTCCCTCCTCGCCCCGTCCGGAGCAAACCACGCCCCTGCCCCTCCCCTGCCCCTCCCAGCTCCCTCATCCCAGCTCCCCCCCCGCCCTTGCCCTGCCCCTCCCAGCTCCCTCTTCTCCTCCCCCCGCCCTTCGCAGCTCCACACGCCCCGCCCCTCCCAGCTCCCCTCGCCACGCCCCTCCCAGCTCCCCACGCCCCGTCCCTCACGGCTCCCTCCTCCCAGCTCCCCCCGCCCCTCGCCCCGCCTCTCCCAGCTCCACACGCCCCGCCCCTCGCAGCTCCCCCTACTCCCCGCCCAGCCCCACCCAGCTCCCCTTGCCCGGCCCCTCCCAGCTCCCTCCTCCCACCTCCCCCCGCCCCCCAAGCTCTACCCGCCCCTCGCCGCGCCCCTCCCAGCTCCCCCCTCGCCCCGCCCCTCCCAGCTCCCCTCGCCCCGCCCCTAGAAGCTCCCTCCTCCCCCCTCGCCCCCGCCCCTCCCCGCTCCCCCCTCGCCCCGCCCCGCTCCCCCCGCTCGCCCCGCCCGCGGCCCTGCCCCCGGGGCGCCCACCCGTGTCCACCACGGCCAGCCTCAGGGTCTTGTTCCGCGCTAGACTGTACACGTAGCCCTCGAAGGTCAGGTTGCGGCGCAGGCGGCACACGTAGTGGCCCGCGTGGGGGCGCCCTACGGCCGCCAGCCACACCGACAGGTCCTGCAGGTCCCGCGTGCCCCGCGAGCCGTTCCACGACAGCAACCCCTCGAACGGGCCGGGGGCCACCCACTGCCCCTCCTCCGGGCTGTAGTGCAGGATCTGCACCCGAACAGCACGGACAAGTATAAACCAGTACACCCCAGTAGCTCCCAGTGCCCCACAGTGCCCTATTGTGTCTACTCACTGCCCAACAGCATCCCCAGTGTCTCCCCAGTGCTTCCCCAGTAGCTCCCAGTGCAACCCAGCATCTCCCCACTGCCTCCCAGTAGATCCCAGTGTCTCCCAGTCCATCCCAGTAAACCCTTAGTAGCCTCCCAGTCCCCCCGTGCCCCCCTAATCCCTCCCAGCACCCCCTTACTACTCTCCCCAGTGTATCCCAGTAGCTCCCAGTGAACCCCAGTGTCTCCCCACTGCCTCCCAGTAGCTCCCAGTACGTCCCAGTCCATCCCAATAACCCACCTATAGCTCCCCAGTGCCCCCCAGTAGACCCCTGAATCTCCTCAGTGGCCCCCAGTACACCCCAGTACACCCCAGTAGCCCCCAGTGCCCCCTCGAACGGGCCGGGGGCCACCCACTGCCCCTCCTCCGGGCTGTAGTGCAGGATCTGCGCCCGACCAGCACAGACCAGTATACGCTAGTACACCCCGGTAGCTCCCAGTGCCCCACAGCGCCCCCTCGTGTCTCCTCACTGCCCAACAGCATCTCCACAGTGTCTCCCCAGTGCTTCCCAGTAGCTCTCAGTGCACTCCAGCATCTCCCCACTGCCTCCCAGTAGCTCCCAATGCCTCCCAGTCCATCCCAATAACCCATCTATAGCGCCCCAGTGCCCCCCAGTAGGCCCCTGAATCTCCTCAGTGGCCCCCAGTAGCCCCCAGTACACCCCAGTAGCCCCCAGTGCCCCCTTGAACAGGCCGGGGGCAACCCACTGCCCCTCCTCCAGTCTGTAGTGCAGGAACTGCGCCCGACCAGCACAGACCAGTATACACCAGTACACCCCAGTAGCCCCCAGTGCCCCACAGCGCCCCCTAGTGTTCCCCCACTGCCCAACAGCATCCCCACAGTGTCTCCCCAGTGCTGCCCAGTAGCTCCCAGTGCACTCCAGCATCTCCCCACTGCCTCCCAGTAGCTCCCAGTGCCTCCCAGTCCATATCAGTAAACCCCTAGTAGCCTCCCAGACCCCCTGTGCCCCCCTAATCCCTCCCAGCACCCCCTTACTACTCTCCCCAGTGCATCCCAGTAGCTCCCAGTGAACCCCAGCGTCTCCTCAGTGCATCCCAGTAGCTCCCAGTGCCTCCCAGTCCATCAAAATAACCCACCTATAGCTCCCCAGTGCCTCCCAGTAGGCACTCGAAACTTCTCAGTGGCCCCCAGTAGCCCCCAGTACACCCCAGTACACCCCAGTGCCCCCTCGAACGGGCCAGGGGCCACCCACTGCCCCTCCTCCGGGCTCTAGTGCAGGATCTGCGCCCGACCAGCACAGACCAGTATACACCAGTACACCCCAGTAGCCCCCAGTGCCTCACAGCGCCCCCTGTTTTTTCCTCACTGCTCACCAGCATCCCCACAGTGTCTCCCCAGTGCTGCCCAGTAGCTCCCAGTGCACCCCAGCATCTCCCTATTACCTCCCAGTACCTCCCAGATCCCAGGAACCCCCCGGTAGCTCCCCAGTGCCTCACAGCGCCCACCAGTGTCTCCTCACTGCCCAACAGCATCCCCACAGTGTATCCCCAGTGCTGCCCAATAGCTCCCAGTGCACCCCAGCGTCTCCCCAGTGCTTCCCAGTAGCTCCCAGTGCCTCCCAGTCCGTCCCAGTAAACGCCTAGTCGCCTCCCAGAGCCCCCGTACCCCCCTAATCCCTCCCAGCCCACCTTACAACTCTCCCCAGTGCCTCCCAGTAGCTCCCAGTGAACCACAGCTTCTCCCCAGTACCTCCCAGTATATCCCAGTAGCTCCCAGTACCTCCCAGTCCATCAAAATAACCCACCTATAGCTCCCCAGTGCCCCCCAGTAGACCCCTGAATCTCCTCGGTGACCCCCAGTACACCCCAGTAGCCCTCAGTGTCCCCTCAAACGGGTCGGGGGCCACCCACTGCCCCTCCTCCGGGCTGTAGTGCAGGATCTGCGCCCGACCAGCACAGACCAGTATACACCAGTACGCCCCAGTAGCTCCCAGTGCCCCACAGCGCCCTATTGTGTCTACTCACTGCCCAACAGCATCCCCACAGTGTCTCCCCAGTAGCTCCCAGTGCATCCCAGCATCTCCCCACTGCCTCCCAGTAGATCCCAGTGTCTCCCAGTCCATCCCAGTAAACCCCTAGTCACCTCCCAGAGCCCCCGTGCCCCCCTAATCCGTCCCAGCACCCCCTTACTACTCTCCCCAGTGCATCCCAGTGAACTACAGCTTCTCCCCACTGCCTCCCAGTAGATCCCAGTGCCTCCCAGTCCATCTCAATAACCCACCTATAGCTCCCCAGTGCCTCCCAGTAGGCCCCTGAATCTCCTCAGTGGCCCCCAGTACACCCCAGTAGCCCCCAGTGCCCCCTCGAACGGGCCAGGAGCCACCCACTGCCCCTCCTCCGGTCTGTAGTGCAGGATCTGCGCCCAGCCAGCACGCACCAGTACACCCCAGTAGCCCCGAGTGCCCCACAGCGCCCCCTGCTGTCTCATCACAGCCCACCAGCATCCCCACAGTCTCTCCATAGTGTCTCCCAGTGCCTGCCAGTGCACCCCAGTAGCTCCCCACTAGCTCCAAATGCCTCCCAGTCCATCCCAGTAACTCCCCGGTAGCTCCCCAGTGCCCCACAGCGCCCCCTAGTGTCTCCTTACTGCCCAACAGCATCCCCAAAGGGTCTCCCCAGTGCCTCCCATTAGCTCCCAGTACACCCGAGTGCCTCCCAGTATCTCCCACTCCACCCCAGAGACCGCCAGTAGCTCCCCAGTGACCCCCAGTAGCTCCCCAGTGCCCCACAGCACCCCCTAGCATCTCCTCACTGCCCACCAGCATCCCCCCAGTGTCTCCCAGTAGCTCCCAGTGCACCGCAGTGACCTCCAGTGGCTCCCCGCTGGCCCACAGCGCCCCCTGGTGTCTCCTCACTGCTCAGTAGCATCCCCACAGTGTATCACAAGAGCTTCCCAGTAGCTCCCAGTGCACCCCAGCGTCTCCCCAGTACCTCCCAGTACCTCCCAGTCCACCCCAGTAACCCCCTGGTAGCTCCCCAGTGCCCCACAGCGCCCCCTAGTGTCTAATCACTGCTCACCGTCCTGCCAGTATCTCCCCAGTGCCTCCCAGTAGCTCCCAGTGCACCCCAGTGCCGCCCAATATCTCCCAGTGCACCCCTGTGACCCCCAGTAGCTCCCCAGTGTCCCCCAGTACGTCCCCGGTGGCCCACAGCGCCCCCTAGTGTCTCCTCACTGCTCACCAGCATCCCCCCAGTGCACCCCAGTGCCTCCCAGTATCTCCCAGTGCACCCCTGTGGCCCCCAGTAGCTCCCCGGTGTCCCACAGCGCCCCCCTGGTGTCTCCTCACTGCCCAACAGCATCCCCACAGTGTATCCCAAGAGCCTCCCAGTGCACCCCAGCACACCCCAGTACCTTCCCAGTGCCTACTAGTAGCTCCCAGTGCAGCCTAGTGTCTCCCAAGTGCCTCCCAGAGGCCCCCAGTACACCCCAGTAGCCCCCAGTGCCCCCTCGAAGGAGCCGAGGCCACCCACTGCCCCTCCTCCAGGATGTAGTGCAGGATCTGTGTGGGAACGCCACACCAGTATATCCCAGTATACACCAGTAGCCCCAGTAGCTCCCCAGTGGACCCACAGCACCCCCAGTGTCTCCTCACTGCCCACCACCATCCCCACAGTGTCTCCCAGTAGCTCCCAGTCCACCCCAGCATCTCCCCAGTGCCCCCCAGTAGACCCATGGTCCCCTCACTGCTGCCCAATAGCTCCCCAGTGCCCCCCAGTAGCCCCCAGTACACCCCAGTAGCTCCTCAAAGGGGCCAGAGGCCACCAACTGCCCCTCCTCGGATCTGTAGTGCAAGATCTGCACCAAAGCAGTATGGCCCAGTATACACCAGCATACACCAATGTCCCCCAGTACCCACTAGGAACTCCTCACTGTCCCCCATACATGTTCTCAAGGTCTCCCAGTACCTCCCAGTACCTCCCAGTAGCTCCCAGCGAACATCAGCATCTCCCCAGTGCATCCCAGTAGCTACCAGTGCCCAGCAGTGCCTCCCAGGCCATAACAGTAGCCCTCCAGTAGCTGCCCAGTGGTCCCCAGTAGCTCCCAAGAGGCCCCACAGCGCCCCCCAGTGTCTCGGAATATGCCATTGCCCCTCAGCGCTACCCAGTAGCTCCCCAGTGCCCCTCAGTAACTCCCAGTCCATCCCAGTAACCCACCAATAGCTACCCAGTGCCCCACAGCGCCCCCTAGTGTCTCCTCGCTGCCCACCAACATCCCCACAGTGTCTCCCCAGTGCCTCCCAGTGCTCCCACTGCACCCCAGTACCACCCAGTATCTCCCAGTGCACCTCAGTGACCCCCAGTAGCTCCCCAGTGGCCCACAGCGTCCCCTAGTGTCTCCTCACGGCCCACCAGGATCCCCACAGTGTATCCCAAGAGCCTCCCAGTAGCTCCCAGTGATCCCAGCACTTCCCAGTACCTCCCAGTAGCTCCCCAGTGCATCCCAGTGTCTCCCAAGTGCCTCCCAGTGGCCCCCAGTACACCCCAGTAGCCCCCAGTGCCCCTCTGTGCCCCCCTAATCCCTCCCAGAAGCCCGTTACTCCTCTCCCACTGCCTCCCAGCAGCTCCCAGTGCACCCCAGCGTCTCCCCAGCAGCTCCCAGTGCCCCCCAGTCCATCCCACTAACCCCTAGTAGCCTCCCAGAGCCCCTCTGTGCCCCCCTAATCCCTCCCAGCACCCCCTTACTCCTTTCCCAGTGCCTCCCAGTAGCTCCCAGTGCACCCCAGCATCTCCCCAGTAGCCTCCCAGTGCCTCCCAGAACCCCTCTGTGCCCCCCTAATCCCTCCCAGAAGCCCATTACTCCTCTCCCAGTGCCTCCCAGTAGCCTCCCAGTGCACCCCAGCTCTCCCCAGTGCCTCCCAGTAGCTCGCAGTGCACCACAGCATCTCCCCAGTAGCTCCCAGTGCCCCCCAGTAGCCTCCCAGAGCCCCTCTGTGCCCCCCTAATCCCTCCCAGAAGCCCATTACTCCTCTCCCAGTGCCTCCCAGTCCCTCCCAGTACCTTCTGGTAGTGAGGGTCCCCCTCGGGGCGGAAGAACCACTCCCCCTCGGCCTGGGCAGGGGTCTCGCTGCGGCGCTTGCAGGCGATGCACAGCAGGCGGAAGGGGGCCCCCAAAACCGCCTCCGTCCCCGACGCCACCTCCACGCACCCCCCCCTGGGCCCCCCCAGCTGGGGGGACACACACAGGGGGTCACCCCAAGTTCATGGACCCCCCCCCACACACACACATTTGGGAGGGGGGTCACCCCCCGTGCCCCAAATCCAGGGGAGACATGGCAGAGTCACCCCCACCCCCCGCTGCAAGGGGAGGGGGTAGGAGGGACACCACCCCCCCCGTGGCCCCCCCAAAGTGGGGGGGGGGCACCCACCCCCAGACCCCCCAGAATTTGGAGGGGGGGGACGACACAGGGGACACCAGCTGGACCCCCCCAAACTGGGGGGACATGCAGCATCCACACACCCCCCCCATAGCTGTCCCCTAAATTTTGAGGGGGGACACACATATAGGGGACAACTGTAGCCCACCCTGAAACGGGGGAGGGGGGACAGGGGACACTGCGGTGGCACGTAGGGGAGGGGGGGACAGGGACACTGGTGGCACTTGGGGGGGGACAAGGGACACTCTGGTGGCACCTGGGGGGGGAACGGGGGACACTGTGGTGGCACTTTGGGAGGACAAGGGACCCCGTGGTGGCACCTGGGGGGGGGGACAGGGGACACTGGTGACACTGCAGGGGGACAGGGGACATTGGTGGCACTTGGGGGCAGGACAGGGGACACTGGTGACACTGCAGGGGGGGACAGGGGACACTGCGGTGGCACTGGGGGAACGGGCAACCCTGCAGTGGCACTGGGGGGGGTGACAGGGGACACTGGTGACACTGCAGGGGGGGACAGGGGACACTGGTGACACTTCTAGAGTGGCAGGGGACATTGGTGGCTCCTATGGGGGACAGGGGACACTGTGGTGGCACTTGTGGGGTGACAGGTGACCCCGTAGTGGCACTTGGGGGGGGGGCAGGAGACACTGTGGTGTCACTTGGGGGGGGGATGTGGGACACTGGTGACACTGCAGGGGTGGGCGGGGGACACTGGTGACAGTGGGGGGGTGGCACTGGGACTGCGGCAGAGACAGGTGACACCGCGGGGGGAGGGGGGGGAGGGGGACACTGCGGAGGTGACAGGGGCCGGGAAGGGGAGAGCAGGGGTGGCACTGGAATGGGACAGGGGACACCATGGCAGGGGGGGGGCACTTGGGGAGTGACAGGGGACACCAAGGGGGTGGGTGGCACTGGGGGGGGAGGGGCACGGGATGTTACTGGGGGGGACAGTGGACACCACAGGGGTGGCACTGGGGTGGGGGGGTGACACTGTGAGTGGGACAGGGGACATTGGGGGGGGGGCACCGAGGTGGAGGAGGTGACACTTTGGGGGGGTCAGGGGACACTGAGGGGGGCAGGGGACATTGGGGGGGGGTGTCAGGGGACACTACGGGGGGGCAGGGGACATTTTGGGTGCCAGGAGACATTATGGGGGGGTCAGGGGACACTGGGGGGAACAGGGGACATTATGGGGGGGTCAGGAGACACAGGGGGGTCCCGGCCCGGCTGCACTCACCCATGAGGAGGCCGAGGAGCAGCGACAGGCCGGGGAACAACATAGCGGGCCTAGTTCGGGCCGGTTCGGGCCCGGTTCGGCTCTCTTCGGACGGGTTCGGCTCGGTTCGGGCCCGGTTCGGCTGTCTCCGACTCAGTTCGGCTGTCTTCAACCGGGTTCGGCTAGGTTCGGGCCCGGTTCGGCTAGGTTCGGGTCTCTCCGGTAGAGTTCGACCCAGTTCGGACTCGGTTCGGCTGTCTTCAGCCTTATTCGCGCTGAGTTCGAGTCTCTCCGGCCGAGTTCGGGTCTCTCCGTCCAGGTTCGGGTCTCTCCGGCGGGGCCCGTCCCGCCCGCTCCTCAGCGCCGCACCGCCCCCCCGCAGCCCCCTGCCCGGCCCATGGGCCCCTCCCCCGCCGGGGTCCCTGCAAGGGGGGGGGGGGAGGGGGACGGGGACCCGCCGCTCGGCCCGGGACGGGACGGTGAAGCCGGTTCAAGCCATGGCCGGCCCCGCTCCGGGGGGGAGCGGGGGGGGCGGTTCCGGGGTTCGGCTCCGCTCGGGTCGGGTTCGGCTTCGCTTCGGCTCCGCTCGGGTCAGGTTCGGCTCGGACTCGGCTCCGCTCGGCCCGGCGCAGTGCGGCGCCCGGGGGGGGGGCGGGGCGGGGGGTGCCGGCCGTGACGCAATGAGGGGCGGGGCCGCAGCTCGGAGCGCCCCCCCCCCTTCCCCCCCCCCGGTGCCCCCGAAGTTGTCCCCATGTCCCCCAGTGCCACCCCCCGCCCTCACAGGCCACCCGTGTCCCCAGGGTTGTCCCCATGGCCCCAGGGCTGTCATCCTCAGTGTCCCCAAGGATGTCCCCATGGATGTCCCCATAATCATCATGGACATCTCCACAGCCCCAAGGCCACCCCTGTGTCCCCAGGGTTGTCCTCATGTCCCCATGGATGACCCCATGGATGACCCCATGATCATCATGGACATCTCCACGGATGTCCCCATGGATGTCCTCATGATCATAATGGACATCTCCATGGCCCCAGGGCCACCCCTGTGTCCCCAAAGATGTCCTCATGGCTGTCCCCATGGATGTCTCCAGGATCATCAGGGACATCTCCATGGCTGTCCCCATGGCCCCAGGGTTGTCCCCAGTGTTCCCAAGGATGTCCCTATGGATGTTCCCACAGCTGTGACTGTGTCCTCAGGTTGTCCCCATGTGGCTCCATGGACATCCCAACCGCTGTCCCCCCATGGAGGTTTCCATGTCCCCAGGGTGGTCCCTCTGTCCCCATGGACATTCACCAGGCTGTCCCCATGTCCACAAGCCTGTCCCCATGTCCCCAGGATACCCCCAGGACCATCCCCATGGACATTTCCACATCCCCAGTGATGTCCCCATGTCCCCAAGAACATCCCCATGTCCCCAGAGCTGTCCCCACAGACATTTCCACGTCCCCAATGTCCCCATGTGGCTCCATGGACCTCCCCAGGTCGTCCCCATGTCTGTCCCCAGGAACATCCCCGTGTCCCGAGTTGTCCCCACAGACATTTCCATGTCCCCATGGATGTTTCCACATCCCCAGTGATGTCCCCAAGCCTGTCCCCATGTCCCCAGGAACATCCCCGTGTCCCCAGACATTTCCATGTCCCCAACAATGTCCCCATGAACATCCCTATGTCCTCATGGATGTTTCCACATCTCCAGCGATGTCCCCAGGAACATCCCTGTGTCCCCAGAGCTGTCCCCATGGACACTTCCATGTCCCTAACACTGTCGCCATGTGGCTCCATGGACCTTCCTAGGTTGTCCCCATGAACATCCCCACATCCTCATGGATGTTTCCACACCCCCAGTGATGTCCCCATGTCCCCAAGCCTGTCCCCATGAACATCCCTGTGTCCCCAGGGCTGTCCCCATGGACACTTCCATGTCCCCAACAATGTCCCCACGTGGCTCCATGGACCTCCCTAGGTTGTCCCCATGTCCCCAGGAACATCCCCATGTCTCCATGGATATTTCCACATCCCCAGCCATGCCCCTACGTCCATCCCCATGTCCCCAGGTTGTCCCCACGGACATTTCCATGTCCCAAATGTCCCCATGAACATCCCTGTGTCCCCTTGGACATTTCCATGTCCCCAACGACGTCCCCAGATGGCTCCATGGCCCTCCCCATGTTGTCCCAGTGTCCCCACACAGAAGCAAGGCAGGTGGTGGTGGGGGGGAGGGTTGAGGTTTATTAGGGGGTGGCTGGGGTGTCCCCAAGGTGTCACTTGTAGAACTCGTGCTCCTGCTCATCCTTCTTGATGACGGTCTTGTAGGCCTTCTCGAAGTCCTTGGCCAGCACGATGTACCGGTTCTCCCGCACTGCCAGCATGCCGCCCTGGGGACAGGCCACCGTGTCACCCGCGGCCACCCTGGGGACAGGCCGCCCTGGGGACAGGTGACCATGTCACCCAGGGGACAGGCCACTGCATCACCCGCAGCCACTGTGTCACCCGTGGCCACCCTGGGGACAGGCCACCGTGTCACCCACGGCCACCCAGGGGACATGCCACCCTGGGGACAGGCCACCGTGTCACCTGTGGCCGCCCTGGGGACAGGCCACCATGTCACCACCCCACCCCTCCCCCCCACCCCGGTGACAGGCCACCACAGCATTCACCTTCACCCAGAGTGATGCGACACCCACGTCACCTCCTTGCCACCCTGCCGTGGTGAGTCACGACACCGTGGAGGGACACAGCACCCGTGTCACCTCCTTGTCACCCTGCCATGGTGGGACATGACACCATGACAGACACAGCACCTGTGTCACCTCCTTGTCACCCCACCATGAGTGATGTGGCACCCCACACCCATGTCACCTCCTTGTCACCCTACACAGCACCCATGCCACCTCTGTGTCACCCTGCCGTGGTGGGACACGCCACCCTATCCCCATGTCCCTGTGTCCCAGTGTCACCCACCTCCTGGCAGATGGAGTTGATGTCGGCCCCTGAGATCTTGTCCGGCCGTGCCACATCTGGGGGTTTGTGAAGGAAACGTCCCCTCCGGGATGTCCCCAAGCCCCCCAGGGGTCCCCAACAGCCCTACGGGGTCCCCAACCCTGTCACCTCCCTGAGGTCCCCCATGTCCCTACAAGGTCTCCAACCTGCCACCTCCCTGGAGTCCCTGATGTCCCCCAAAACTGACATGCCCCTGGGGTCCCCCATGTCCCTACAAGGTCCCCAACCCTGTCACCCCCCTGGGGTCCCCCATGTCCCTATGGGGTCCCCAAACTGCCACCTCCCTGGGGTCACTGGTATCCCCAACCCTGTCACCCCCCTGGGGTCCCCCATGTCCCTACAGGGTCCCCAACCTGACACCTCCCTGCTGTCCCCCACCCCCTCAGGCTGCCTCTGGGTGGGCTGCCTCCCACCTCGGGTGGTGTCCCCTCCCCCTGGTGTCCCCCCCCCCGCCGTGTCCCCGATACAGTCCTCCAGGTCCACCTCCTCGGAGAGGTTCATTTTCCCGGTGATGGTGGAGAAGATGAGGCGTTTCTGCCGCCGGTCGGGCAGCGGGAACTCGATCTTGCGGTCCAGGCGCCCCGGGCGCAGCAGCGCCGGGTCCAGTGTGTCCGCACGGTTCGTCGCCATGATCACCTGGGGGGGGCATTACCGTCGGCCCCTCCCCAGCATCACCCAGACACCCAGCACCCCCAGGACCCCTCCCCAATAGCACCCATGGGACCCCTCCCACATCCCCCAGACCCCCAGCACCCATGGGACCCCCCCGCCCCCCCCCCCAGCACCCCTGGAACCCCCACCTTG
The DNA here is from genome assembly GCF_023634155.1 of Falco peregrinus. Lineage (NCBI taxonomy): Eukaryota > Metazoa > Chordata > Aves > Falconiformes > Falconidae > Falco > Falco peregrinus. The sequence continues at coordinate 104,767,070 of NC_073723.1, read as the reverse complement.
ACGTTGACGTTCTGGTCGAAGCCGTCCATCTGGTTGAGGAGCTCCAGGAGAATGCGCTGAACCTCCCGGTCAGCTTGGGGGGGGGGAGGGGGGACAGGGCCATGGGGCGGGGGTGTGACACTTATGGGCCACCCCCACCCACCCAAGGACCCTCCTGACCCAGCCCCACAGATGGGGAGGGGCCTGATGTGCCCTGGGACCCCCCACCCCCGAGGATCAGGGCACACCAGAAAGTCCCTGACCCTCACCCTGGTGTCCCCACCCCCATCCCCAAAGGACCAGGGGACACCAAGGGGTCCCCCAAACCCCACCACGGGGTTCTCCAGAGGGTTCCTGACCCCCCACCCAAGCCCTAATGACCACCAAGGGGTCCCCAAACCCCACCATGGGGTTCTCCAGAGGGTTTTTGACCCCCCACCCCAGCACCCAGGACCACCAAGGGGTCCCCCCACATCTTCTCACCCCCTGTCTGGGCGTCAAAGCGCTTGGTGGCGATGGCGTCGATCTCGTCGATGAAGATGATGGCAGGTGCGTTCTCCTTGGCCAAGCGGAAGACGTCACGCACCATGCGCGGACCCTCCCCCAGGTACTTCTGCACGAACTCCGAGCCCACCACCCGGATGAAGGCAGCTGGGGGCACCCACAGAGGCTAGGACCTTCTCTCTGGGTTGGGGGTGGGTGCCCTAAGGAGCACCCCCAGACCTCCCCTGGCCACCAGCACCTCAACGTTCCCACCAGCACCCCGAGGATCCCACCACAACCCCAACGTTCCCACCAGCACCCCGAGGATCCCACCACCACCCCAACGGTCACCCCAGCACCCTGAGGATCCCACCACCCCCCCATGGATCCCACCACCACATAACGGTCCCCCCAGCACCCCGAGGATCCCAACACCCCCCCATGGATCCCACCACCACATAACGGTCCCCCCAGCACCCCGAGGATCCCACCACCCCCCCATGGATCCCACCACCACATAACGGTCCCCCCAGCACCCCGAGGATCCCACCACCCCCCCATGGATCCCACCACCACATAACGGTCCCCCCAGGACCCCGAGGATCCCACCACCACATAACGGTCCCCCCAGCACCCCGAGGATCCCACCACCCCCCCATGGATCCCACCACCACATAACGGTCCCCCCAGCACCCCGAGGATCCCAACACCCCCCCATGGATCCCACCACCACCCAACGGTCACCCCAGCACCCCGAGGATCCCACCACCACCCTAAGGACCCCACCACCACCCAATGGTACCCCCAGCACCCCAAGGTTCCCACCACTACCCAACGGTCACCCCACCACCCAACAGCCACCCCAGCACCCCAAGGGTGTCCCCCCCCCCCCCCCAATGGTCACCCCAGCACCCCATGGATCCCACCACCACCCAACGGTCACCCCAGCACCCTAAGGGTCCCACCACCACCCAACGGTCACCCCAGCACCCCAAGGGTCCCACCACCCCCCAGTGGTCACCCCCGCACCCTGAGGTTCCCACCATCAACCCAAGGATCCTACTACCACCCAACGGTCACCCCAGCACCCCGCAGTGCCCCCAAAGGTCCCCACCACCACCATGGGTGCCCCCAGCACCCTGAGGTGTCCCACCTGTGGTGTGGTGGGCCACAGCCTTGGCCAACATGGTCTTGCCACAGCCGGGGGGGCCGTACATAAGGACACCCCGCGGGGGGTCAATGCCGATCTGGGTGGGGACACCACGCCTGGCCATGATGTCACCGGCCACCCAGGGTCCCCTGTCCCCCGGGCCGGTGGGGCCAGGTGGTCCTACCTGCTTGTAGAGCTCAAAGTGGGTGAGGGGCAGCTCCACGGCCTCCCGCACCTCCTGCTTCTGGATGTCCATGCCCCCGATGTCAGCGTACATCACATCAGGCTTCTGGTCTGCAACGGGTATGGGCCATCAGCAGGGACCTCCTGGGGCCACCACGGTGGCCAGGGACATCAGAGAGCACTGGGGGGGGGCAAGCTTGGCCACCATGGAATGGGTCTAAGCAGACCAGGGCACTGGGGATCTGGCCCAGGTGATGGTTGGGTAGCTCCAAGGATGGAGACCCACCACCCAGCCAGGTCTTGGACATGGATCTGCTCTCCTGGACCTGGACCAAGAAATCCCTGGTCCAAGGGCCTCCACAAATGACCTCCACTCTCCTGGACCTGGACCAAGAAGTCCCCGGACCAAGGGCCTCCACAGAAGACCTCCAACCAGAGCAGGGTGCTCAAGACGCAACCCAGGGGAGGGACTGGTACGTCCAAAGCTGGAGACCAACCACCCTTCAGGGTGGACCTGGACCATGGTCAAGTTGCTCTTCACCATTTGGGCCCCGCTCTGAAGGTCCCCCTGAAGAAAAACTCCGCGTGCCCTACCATGGCATCTCCACAACCTGGCCAAACCCACGAACCTTGAGCCCACCACTAAGAATGTCGATGAAGATCCATTACCCAACATCCAACCCTGCCTCATCACCACCTGGACAACATCCTCCTGCTCTCCAGCTCCACCTCTGGAGACCCCTGACCTCCACCACCCCAACACCTACCCCACCTTGGTAGCACTCATCAACCTGCTGAGAAAACCTTTGGTGCCACCACAACTGCCAGGTGCTCCGGACCCCAAAGGCCACCTGGTTGGGCATGGTAGTGGCCCCAGGGGGATGGGGGGGGTGGCCCACCTGAGGTCAGCATCATGATGCTGCTGTCGGCCTCGGGGGGGAGGACGTCCACCAGCGCGTTGCTGTGCTTGTGCAGGGCCACCGAGGCATTTGGCTTCAGCAGCTCCCGGTCGATGGTGCTCAGGATCCGCACGTAGTAGTTGGAACCTCCAGAAGAACAAGGACAAAGGGCGTGTCCCCCCGGGGTCATCCCCACCAGGCTTGTCCACAAGCCCACCAGGTCTCCACAAGACCTGATCCTGACCTTCTATGGCCCACCCCCACAATCCCACCCCTCCAAACCAGCCCACCACTCCCAACACATCCCACCCATCCCGTCCCCACGTCCCATCACCCCTGACCCACCCCCACAACCCACCACCCCGGACCCCTCCCAACCGGCCCGTCCCCACATCCCCACCCCTCCCAACACACCTCCACGTCCCCACCACCCTGGACCCCTCCCAGCCCACTCCCATGTCCCACCACCCCAGGCCCCTCCCAACTGGCCTGTCCCTACATCCCCTCCACCCCTGACCCACCCCCACATCCCACCACCCCTAACCCCTCCCAACCAGCCAATCCCCACATCCCCACCCCTCCCAACCCACCCCCACCATCCCCACCACCCCTGACCCCTCCCAGCCCACCCCCATGTCCCACCACCCTCGACCCCTCCCAAGCAGCCCACCCCCATGTCCCACCACCCCTGACCCCTCCCAAGCAGCCCGTCCCCACCATCCCTGACACCCCAACCGGGACCCATCCCCATGTCCCCACCACCCCGGCCCCACCGCCACCACCCCACCCCCATCCCCCACCGGTGGTGGAGCCCACGATGGCCGTGTTCTGGTCCACGGCCTCCAGGAACTGCCCAATGACCAGCGGGATGCTCTGGATCCTCTTCACCTCCTCCTGTGCGTGCAGGAACTCCTTCTTCAGGTTCTTCTGCTCATCCTTGATGTACTCCTCCTGCACCTCCAGGAACTCCAGCTCCTGCTGCAGCTTCTGCTGGGGAAAGGGGTGCGGGGGTTGGGGGCCTGTTTGCCACCCCTTCCCCCTCCCAGCCGCCCCCCCCCCCACCCCCCCTCCCCCTGCCCGACCTTGTAGCGGCTGTAGAGATCCTCCAGGTCTTCTGGTTCAGGTACCAGGAAGGACAAACCGGTGGGGGGGCGGGGGGCAGCCAGCGTCGGCAGCTCATCCTGGGGGGGAGGGGGCACAGGGGTGAGGAGGGGCACCTGGGCAGTGATGGGGGGGCTGGGTAAGGGGGAGCATCCATAGTGAGGGGGGGGCACCCAGGCACTGATGAGGGGACCTGGGTAAGGGGGGGGCACCCAGAGTTGAGAGGGGGCACCCACGGGTGAGGTGGGGGAAACTGGGTAAGGGGGACACCCAGGCATAAGGGGGGCACCTGGGGGGGGAGGGGCACCAAGGGGTGGGGAGGGCACCCAGGCAGTGATGGGGGGGCCTGGGTAAGGGCGGGCACCCAGAGTTGCGGGGGGGCACCCAGGCATGGGGGGGGCACCAAAGGGTGAGGGGGGTCACCTGGGTAGTGATGGGGGGGGACCTGGGTAAGGGGGGGCACCCAGGGTTGGGGGAGAGGCACCAAGGGGTGGGGGGGGGGCACCCACGGGAGAGGGGGGGCACCCGGGCAGTGATGGGGGCGGACCTGGGTAAGGGGGGGGTACCAGGGGTGAGGGGCGCACCCAGAGACGGGCGGCGTGGGGGGTGTCACCCGAAAAAAACAGACGGCGGGGGGGAGGGGGAAAAGCGCGAGGGGGGGGAGCACCCCGGGCGGTGGAGGGGCCCCCACGGCGGGGGGGGGGCACCCAGGGGTGAGGGGGGGTCCCCGAGATCGCCCCCCCCGCCCCACCTGGGCCTTGTCCGCCAGCAGCCCCAGCTCCTCCATCGTGACGGCGCGCGGCGGCCGCGGAGGCTGACGGGAACCGGCGGGGGTGGGAAGCCACGCCCATAGCCCCGCCCCCTCGCGTGGGGGCCGACGGGAGATGGAGGCCGGGGCCCTGTGCTCCCTGTGCCGGCCCAGTGCTCCCAGTGCCATCCCAGTACTCCCAGTTTGGCTCCCTGCTCCCCCCCCAGTGCTCCCAGTGCCTTCCCAGTGCTCCCAGTATGGTTCCCTGCCCCCCCCCCCAGTGCTCCCACTACCCCTCCCAGTGCAACCAGTACAGCTCCCTGCTCCCCCAGTGCTCCCAGAATAGCTCTCTGCATCTCCCAGTGCTTCCAGCGCCATCCCAGTGCTCCCAGTACAGCTCCCTGCCCCCTCCAGTGCTCCCCGTATGGCTCCCTGCGCCCCCCCCCCAGTGGTCCCAGTGCCCTCCCAGTACACTCAGGATGGCTCCCAGTGCCCCCCCAGTGCTCCCAGTAGGGCTCCTGCCCCCACCCTCCCAGTGCTCCCAGTGCCCCCCCAGTGCTCCCAGTATGGCTCCCTGCCTCCACTCAGTAATCCCAGTCCTCTCCCAGTGTTCCCAGTACTGCTCCCTGCCCCCACCCAGTGCTCCCAGTGCTCCCAGTATGGCCCCCTGCCCACCCCAGTGCTCACAATTTGGCAATTTGGCTCCTTGGCCCCCCCAGTACTCCCAGTTTGGCTTTCTGCTTCCCCCCGCTCCTCCCAACTCCACCTCAGTGCTCCCATTTCCACTCCTGTGCTCCCAGTTTGGCTCCAGTGCTCTCAGTGCCACTCCCCAGCTCCCTCCCATTTCTGTCTTAGCTCTCCCAGTATCCCACCAGTGCTCCCAGTGCAGTCCCAGTGCTCCCGGTGTGGCTCCCTGAGCCCCTGGTGCTCCCAGTGGCCTCCCAGTCCTCCCAGTATGGCTCCCTGCCCCCGCCGCCCAGTGCTCCCGGTATGGCTCCCTGAGTCCCCCAGTACCCTAGTGCCGTCCAAGTGCTCCCAGTACAGCTACCTATCCCCTCCAGTTCTTCCAGGACAGCTCTGTGCCCCCCCCCCTCCAGTGCTCCCAGTATGGCTCCCTGCCCCCCTCAGCGCTTCCAGTTCCCACCCAGTGTTCCCAGTTCATCGCTCTAATCCCCCCAGTGCTCCCTGCCCCCACCCAGTGCTCCCCGTACAGGCCTCTGCCCCCCCCAGTGCTCCCAATATTGCTCCCTGACCCCCCCAGTACTCCCAGTTTGGCTTCTTGCTTCCCCCCGCTCCTTCCAATTCCACCCCAGTGCTCCTGTTTCCACTCCTGTGCTCCCAGTTTGGCTCCAGTGCTCCCAGTGTCACTCCCCAGCTCCCTCCCATTTCTCTCCTAGTCCTCCCAGTGTCCCACCAGTGCTCCCAGTGTTCCCAGTATAGCCCCCTGCCCACCCCAGTGCTCCCAATTTGGCTGCTTGACCCCTCCAGTACTCCCAGTTTGGCTTCTTGCTTCCCCCCACTCCTCCCAATTCCACCCCAGTGCTCCCATTTCCACTCCTGTGCTCTCAGTTTGGCTCCAGTGCTCCCAGTGCCACTCCCCAGTTCCCTCCCATTTCTGTCCTAGTCCTCCCAGTGTCCCACCAGTGCTCCCAGTGTGGCTCCCAGACCCCTCAGTGCTCCCAGTGTCCCCCAGTGCTCTCAGTGCCGCTCCCTGGCCCCCCCAGTGGTCCATTTTCGCCCCTGTGCTCTGACTTTGGCCTTAGTGCTCTTCCCAGTACCATTCCAGTGCTTCCAGTTTGGCTTCTTGCTTCCCCCTGCTCCTTCCAATTCCACCCCAGTGCTCCCCTTTCCACTCCTGTGCTCCCAGTTTGGCTCCAGTGCTCCCAGTGTCACTCCCCAGCTCCCTCCCATTTCTCTCCTAGTCCTCCCAGTGTCCCACCAGTGCTCCCAGTGTCAGTCCCCAGCTCCCTTCCATTTCTGTCCTAGTTCTCCCAGTGTTCCCCCAGTAGTTTCAGTGCAGCTTCCGGCCTTGTCCCCATTGCTCCCAGTTTGGCCCTAGTGCTCCTCCCAGTGCCATCCCAGTGCTCCCAGTTTGGCACTAGTGCTCCTCCCCGTGCCATCCCAGTTTTCCCAGTTTTGCCCTAGTGCTCCTCCCAGTGCCATCCCAGTGCTCCCAGTTTGGCCCTAGTGGTCTCTCCAGTGCCATCCCAGTTTTCCCAGTTTGGCCCTAGTGCCCTCCCAGTGCCATCCCAGTGCTCCCAGTCTGGCTTTGTGTGGTATGTACAGGGTGTGGGGGTGGGTGTGGGTTTTTGGGCTCAAAGTTCAAGGGTCAGTTGGGGTGGGGGATGTGCTCCCCCACCACCCCACCAGAGCTCCAACCCCTTCTCCACCACATCCCCCCTCCAGTGATTTGCTCCCTCCACTCATCCCCCTCCCACTCATTGTTGGGGGGGTGGTCCCTGCAGGTGACGCGTCGGTGGGATCGCAGGAATGTCCCGCCATGGCCAACGTTGAGCAGTGCTGGCAGGGCAGTAACCCCCCCCCCCCCACCCGGCCGTTGGCAGCATGGCACACAGCGGGCGAGGGGCTCATCCTAAGGAACTCACCCCACCCCCTCTTCCCCCCGCCCCAGACCCGTGGTTTGGGGTGGGGGTGGGGATCGAGGGGCTTGGAGACCCCCGAGGACCACCCAGTGGGTGGGGATCACCCTCCCAAAGGAGGGGATCGACTGCCATGGGGATCGGGAATGGCATCGGAGCATTGGGACCATCTCAGAGTGCACAACCACCCCCTCCCGGTGGTCCCCAACAGCAGGGAGACCCCCAAAACCAAACTAGGGGGGGGCATGGAGCCACCTGCCCTCCCCCAGCATGGGGGGTGATGGCCAGGGCTTGACCCCCAACCCATTTCCTGGAAGGATGAGGTGTGCCTCCGACTTTTGCTTTCACTTTTCAAGGAGTTTCCGAGAAAGAAGGGAATAAAACGCAGAAATGAGGTAATTTGTGGGGGGTGGGGTGGGGTGAGGGCAGTGGGAGTGGTATAAAAGCCAAGGCCGAGGAGGTGGGAGCGTCATGAGGAAGACGGCGGCGAGGAAGGTCACAGCTGACCAGGTAAGTGCCGTGGCAGCGCTGCCAGCTCCGCTTCTGCCCCTTCGTGGTGATGCGGCTGCTGCCCCCCACATCCAGCTGTCGGAGCCCAGAAGTGCCCCAAAGGGCTTTTTTCTGAGCCCAAAAGCTCCCTATATCTGTGTTTTTGAACCCAAAACCTCCCTAAATCACTTTTTCTGAGCCCAAAAGCTCCCTGAATCGGTGGTCCGGAGCTGAAAAGTTCCCAAACGGCTGGTTTGGACCCAAAAAAAACCTCCTTAAATTGTTTTTTCTGAGCCCCAAAATTCCCTAAATCGGTCTTTCTGAGCCCCGAAGCTCCCTACATCACTTTTTCTGTGCCCCAAAGCTCCCTGAATTGGTGTTTCTGAGCCCCAAAGCTCCCTAAATGGGTGTTTCTGGGAGAAAAAGTTCCCCAAATTGCTGTTTCTGAGCCTAAAAGATCCCTCAGTTCCTGGTTTTGACCCCAAAAACTCCCTAAATTGCTGTTTCTGAGCCCAAAAGCTCCCTAAATTGGTGTTTTTGAACCCAAAATCTCTCTAAATGAATTGTTCTGAGCCAAATAGCTCCCTAAAACACTTTTTTCTGAGCCCAAAACCTCCCTGAATCGGTGTTTCAGAGCCCCAAAGCTCCCTAAATGGATGTTTCTGAGCTGAAAAGTTCCCCAATTGCTGTTTTTGAGCACAAAAGCTCTGTAATTTATTTTTTTTGAGCTCCAAATCTCCCTAAGTGCTATTTCTGAGCCCAAAAGCTCCCTAAATAATTTTTTCTTGAGCCCCAAAGCTTCCTGAATTGGTGTTTCTGAGCTAAAAAGTTCCCCAAATTGCTATTTCTGAGCCCCAAAGCTCCCTCAGTTCCTGGTTTTGACCCCAAAGACTCCCTACGTCGCTGTTTCTGAGCCCCAAAGCTCCCTAAATAGGTGTTACGGAGCCTAAAAATCCTGAAATTGCTGTCGCTGGACACAAAACCTGAAATTGTTTCTGAGCCTGAAAGCTCCCAAAACGGGTGTTTCTGAGCCCAAAAGCTCTTCAAATCGCTGTTTCTGAGCCCGCGAGCTATCTGGATTGCAGTTTCTAATTGCCAAAGTTCCCTAAATTTTAATTTCTCTGCCCCGATGTTGCCTAAATCGGAGTTTCTGAGCTGAAAAGTTCCCCTAATTGCTTTTACTGACCCCAAAAGCCACCTAAATAAATTTTTTTGGAGACACAAAGCTCCTTAAACAGGTATTTCTGAGCTGAAAAGTTCCCCAAATTGCTGTTTTTGAGACCAAAAGTTCCCCAAGTAATTTTTTCTGAGCCCCAGGGCTCCCGAAATCGGTGTTTCTGAGCCCCAGAGTTCCCCAAATTGCTCTTTTTGAGCCCCAAAGCTCCATAAATCATTTTTTTGAGGCCCAAAGCTCCGTAGATCATTTTTTTGTGCCCCACATCTCCCCAAATTGCTTTTTCTTAGCCCCCAAATTCCCCAAATTGCTCTTTTTGAGCCCCAAAGCTCCATAAATAATCTTTTTGATCCCCAAAGTTCCCCAATTGCTCTTTTTGAGCCCCAAAGCTCCATAAATATTTTTTTTGAGCCCCACATCTCCCCAAATTGCTGTTTCTGAGCCCCAAAGTTCCCCAAATTGCTGTTTCTGAGCCCCAAAATTCCCCAAATTGCTATTTTTGAGCCCCAGAGCTCCGTAGATCACTTTTTTTGAGCCCCACATCTCCCTAGGTCGGAGTTTCGGCACCCCGAAGCTCCCTGGATTGCCACCTCCATCCTCTTTTTCCGTCAGGCTCTGGGATTTTGGTTTTCCTGTTCTCTCCCCGCCGTCATCCCCCCAGGTCGGTGCGGCCGGGATGGAGCCCATCCCCCGGGATGGAGGAACCGAGGAGCTTCCCTCGCCACCCCCACCCAGCCAGGGGGGTGAGAGCAGCCCCTCGGCCGGGGACGAAGGTGACGGCGATGCTGGGATGGACCCAATGGCATCTGATGGCCAAAGCTCTGCTCCCGAGGGATGCGAGGACGTCGGGACGGTCCCGGAGGAGGTGGCAGGGGACCAGGAATACGATGGTGACAACACCTGGGAGATGATCCACAGTGATTCAGGTTATTATATCCAGGGATGGATCCTGATGGGATCAGGGCAGGGAAATGAGGGGGGGTGGGGGAACTCACACCCCCTTCCGCGTCATGACGCTTCATTTTCAGAGTCATCGGTAGAGGAAGCATCCATGGCGGAAGAGGGAGACTATGACTATGGGCAGGATGCGGCCACCGAATCCCTCGGTGGAGACGAGGTGGGCGCTCGGGATGCCTCAGGAGCTTGAAACTGGTGTGGGGTTGTTGATTTTTGGTGGTTTTTTTTGTTTTTTTCTTCTGCCCCCCCCCAAAAGATGGAATTCTGGTTTTCCTGGCTGGGTGCCAGGTGGCCTTGGGTTGGGTTTGTGCACGTTAGCGGAGGGGAGGAAATGCCAGAAGCAGCTTTAGGGCGAGATAAAAACCTTGTGTTTACTGAGAAGGTCAAGCGAGAGCGGATAGAAACAAAGCGGGGAGGAAATCGCCCCCCACCTCCCATGGGGTGGGGGAGGGAAAGGAGATCCCCCGTGCAAAAACACACACACAAATTCCCTGTGCACACACATGCCTGGACAGCTTTCTCCATTTTTTTCCCCCATAAAATGGAATTTTTTTCCTTCGAATTGACGTCTCCTGTGGAGGATCGGGTCTGACCAGGGATGGAGCTCGCTGTCCCCATGGCAGCTGGCAGCGTGTCGGCTCGCGGCCAAAAACGGGTGATGGGAGGAAGCTTGAGGTTTCACTCAAACACGTGCAAGATGTGGTATCCCCATCCCCCCACCCCTGAGTCAAGGTTATTAAGTTGGGGGAGGGGGAACAACTTGGCGGGGGGAGGGGAACCCAAGTGACCAAAGTCACGCTCTACCCGACGTCAACGTGGGGTGGGGGTGGACCCCAAGTGAGCAAAGTCCTGCTCTATCCAACATCATTCTCCATCATAAAAATAAAAACATCAGGGGACCTGGTCCCTCCCCCACACTTCAGGAGGTGGGCGAGTGATTTCTGCCGTCTTTTGTTTTCATCCCCTCTTGCTGGGGCCTGACTTGGCAAACAGAGTTTTTTTATCTCGTCCTAAAGCTGCTTCTGCATTTCCTCCCCTCCCACAGTGCCGCCGTTGAAGTCCAGGACTCCAGCCAAAGACCCAGAGGGTCAACGGTGGCTGGAGAGCAGCCACCTGGCGCTTGGCCAATAAACCTGACTGGGGGAGGGCGGGAGTGGTGGAATATTTGGCCACCGCTGGGTTAGAGGTGCAGGGGAGGTATCTCTGGGGGCTTGGCATTGCCAAAGTGGTCCCACGCTGGTCGGGTTGTGGTCTTGAAGCAGTTGTACCCCTGGTTGTGGCTGCACCGTGCACCGAGGTGACTCCAACGTTCCTCCAAATGCTCTCGTGACTGCCAGTGACTCCGTTCTCCTCCTCAGGCTCCTGCGGTCCCACCATGGGATGAGAACCAGCTCCAGCACATCCCCGTGCACCACTACGTGGTGGTGGAGGAGGAGAGTTACCAGAACACCAGCGTCCATCCAAAGGGAGCGTTGGGGCAGGAGGAGAAGCATCTCGGGAAACTGGTGAGTCCACTGCGGCTTTCAAAGCTCATGGCCAAAGCTCTTGGAGGACAAGGGTTGAGTTTTCCATGCCATGACAGTGTCATTGGCTTTGATTTTGGAGCTCAACACCCTATAAATGGTAGGGGCAGAAGAAGGCCCAGCACAGCCCTTTGTCTCTCTGGTCTTTTGAGCTCTCAGCTTTTGAACTTGATTTTTTTCCCCTTCAACTCTTCCCGTTGTTCTTTTCTCCAGGAGAAGGTCCCAGGTCACGTGAAGAGGGTGGAGATGACAAACCAGGGGAACTTCAACCCTGCAGGTGCTGGTGATGACATTGCCTCGGTGACATTGTCTTCTCTGATTATAAATCGGGTGCTGAGTCACGTCGGTATTGGGTCTGGGTGACAAGAGCTGGTTGCAAGGTAGAAGCTCTTGGTGATGCCACACCCCAAAGCCTTCTGGGCTTCCCCCGGGATCTGCTCAGGGAGGAGGACAAGAACGGCCATGCCAGTGGCTGCCCATCCCTGTGGCTGAGTGCTGGTGGAGATTGGGGGGACAGGGAAGACCTCACTCTTAGAGTAGGTTGGGGTTCCTTTCCCAAGAAGACCATGACCACGCTACCAGGAGCACCCCGCCTCTTCCCTGGTAATTCTGGGTTCTACCTTTCCTTGGCTTGCCACCGTCTTTGGAGGCATTAATTGATTCTTTGTCCTCGGTTGCAGGAGACCAGGAGATCAGAAGCAGCCCAGGATCTTCCACCAGGTTTGTTGCATGGAGGGACGTCATCACTGAAGGCTTTGAGGTTGGATCTGGAGGGCTGGAGGTCCAGCAGCTCCCCAGGGGAAGGGGTTGTGGGTGGAAGGAGATGCAGTTTGGGCATCATTAGGTTCCCTTTGCCCCCTCCACCATCCCTCTTGTGGTCAGCACAGAGAAACCCCCGGGATGTCTTTCCGCATCCTCTTCCCCCACCCAAGTGGTCGGTGCTTGCTCCGAGGCAACCAGGTCTTTCTGAAATACTGTGGAGTAACCAAGAGGTCTTCAGCAGGGGAGGCGATGAAGATGCGGGGGACGCACAACCTTCGGGGATGTTGGTCAAGAGCCAACCGCAGTGGTTGTGAGTGATGGGGCACGGGAAGGGGGGGAAGGGGGATGAAATCGAGGAGGACGCAGCGGGGACCCACCACCTCTGTTCCAATAGCTGCCAGCCCAGCCCGTATCTGTTCAGTGGACCTAGACCACCGCAAGACACCATGACCCTGGAGTTTGTCGCTGTGCTGGCAGCTCACTATGACTTTGACTCAACATTGAAGATCTGTGTCCTCTTATACAAACAGCCCAATGTCTGCGTAGAGTTTGCCACAATGGTCAAAAGGTAAAAAAAAAAAACCCACCCCACCCCAATGGTTGAAATTATGCTCGGGAGGTGTTTCAGCTCCGGGCTGAGGGACCTTGTTACAGGTTCCTACAGAGGTTGGAGGTGAACCCCCAGGTGGAGACACCCCGATGGAGTTGTAGCACTTAGTGGTGGCTCCTCCAACCTCCTGACCACTCACGTGTCGCGACGGAGGGAAGACACAATCACTCAATATGAGTGATCAGCAGACTTCGTTTATTGTACCTTACAGTCACCTTTTATGCCTTCTTATAATTAGCTCATACATATTACAAAAGTTAAGCTCATTATTGGTTAGTTGCCTAAATACCAAGCCCGCCCCTAGTTTCTCTTCTGTAGTTTTCTGTTCCCACCTGCAACATTCTTTTCCCACCAAAATCTTCCTGTTACTGTGTAACAAGGACAGCCAAAGACAGTGTATTTTGCTTTACTTCAGATAAGCTGAGAGCGATGTGCATTTTTGTCCAGCCAGCTGGACTATGTCTATGTGACCCTTTTCAGCTAGCCAGTTATCCACACTCACGGAGCCGCCGTTTTGGCTGGGGCCAGGCTCCTTCAGCCCCATGTGAGGATCTGAGCTGGGCTGTTTGGTTTAATTAGTCCTCTGGCTGATGAACCCAGCTGTGGATTTCTCCCTGATGTTTCCAAGGTCAACGATGCCTTGTCAGATGAGTCAAATCTTGACCGTAGGTTTGAGGTTGACCATCAGGATCAACCTGAGGCCAACAATCTCCTTCTCGTTCTCTTCTAGAGGGAACAGAGGGATCATGGGCAGACAGTTGGTTGGGGGATGACCATCAAGGTCAACCTCTGAGGTCAATGAGCTCCTTCTTGTTCTCTTCTAGAGGAAGCATAGGGATTATGGGCAGACCATTGGTTGGGGGCTGACCATCAAGGTCAACCTCTGAGGCCAATGACCTCCTTCTTGTTCTCTTCTAGAAGGAACAGAGGGATCATGGGCAGACAGTTGGTTGGGGGATGACCATCAAGGTCAACCTGAGGCCAACGACCTCCTTCTCATTCTCTTCTAGAAGGAACAGAGGGATCATGGGCAGACCATTGGTTGGGGGCTGACCATCAAGGTCAACCTGAGGCCAACGAGCTCCTTCTCGTTCTCTTCTAGAAAGACCAGAGTGATCACGGGCAGTGCTACGATCCCCCTTTCTGACCTGCAAGAAGTCATCTTTTATAAATACGGCCTCGTGAACACCTTCCAAGGAGACAGGCCCTGTGTGTTAGAGCAGATTTCTGCAGACAACTTGAACGTGCCAGAGACCTTCAAGCACAGAAATACTTCTTTATATCGTGTCTTGAATGTACCCAAAACTGAGATCAAAGCCGACAGTAAGTGCTGCTACTCACCCCCAAAGTCATGACCAGACGTGATGGTGATGGCGGTAGCCTACGTCTAAGCCTGGTTTATTAATCGTAATTTATTTAATCTCACCGGGAAACTTCATGCTTTAGTGTTTAAGTGTGGAATTTTTTTTGCTGGAATTGGTTTATTACGGGAGGTTTCAAGCTGCAGGTGGATGAGCTGCTCATGCAAATAAGGTTTTTTTTCCCCTCACAATAAAACTCACAGCTGGCACCCAAGTCAAATCCCATCTGGAAAATGGGTGGCACCTCTTGGGCTGGAGAAATGTGTGGATCTTTTTGTGCTTTTGGAGCTCAGCTGAGCTTGGTGTCTACGACATTTTGTTCCCAAACTCTTCCTTCTTTCCCCAGAAACATGGACTATTTTTGAACACATTGAATGCCATTTCCCCACCATCAGGACCCACAGATTAAAACTGTCCAGAAAATCGTCCAGGTGGAAGTTGCAGATGGAACACCTGGAGCAGAGTTTCACTGTTCACACGATCTCCTGGAATTTCCTTGAGAATATGGAGAGGAAACTGGATAGGTACGAGGAAAGCAGCCATGTCCGTCTTTGGGATGCCGAGAAAGAAGAAGTTTTTGGGACCTTCATTCCGGATATGGAACTGGTAAGCATCCACCAAAACCCCCGGGGAGCTGGCTAAGTGGTGACCCTCATCTTGGGGGACAGTTTGTACGTTGGAGTGGGGAAGCTAAGACCCTTGTCCCGCCTGGCATATTTAGCACGTAGGACCTTCCTGGATGGTTTTGTGGCACCGGGAATAAATAATTTCACTCTAGGGAGGTGCCATGCAAGGTGCCCCCAGACAGCAGCATCTTCCACCTCCCATCCTTCTCCCAGGACCAGGGGAGAGAATGAGTTGAAAGAAACTTTCAAAGCTCATCTAGTCCAACCCCTTGCCATGGGCAGGGATGTCTTCCACTAGATCAGGTTGCTCAAAGCCCCACCCAACTTGACCTTGAACACTGCCAGGGATGGGGAAGATGTCCTTGTCCACAGCAGAGATGGTCCTTGAAGGTCCCTTCCAACCTTAACCCAACCCAACCCATTCTATGACCTTCCAGTAGATCAGAGAAAAAAGTATCTTGTCCAGCCTGGTGAGATGCCCTCTCCTTCTTCTTCTTGTCCAGGTGAAAAACAGTATCAGAAACTTCACACAAAGAATCATCAAAATGAAGGACCCTAAACTTCTTAGGCTCCTGTTTGCCTTTCACACCTTGTTTCGCTGTAAGTTCTCCCTCAGCCAGCAGCTCATCGACATGGCTGGAAAGCACCTTGAGGTTATGGACTACAACCAAAACGTATATGAAGATCTGAGAGGGAAAAGGTAATTTATATTTGTCAACCCACTTGCTCAGAGCAATGACACCTTCAAAGGTTTGAGTCTCAGGTCAGTTGTCCCCATGTGTCACTTTGGGTGCCACGTGCTATCCCAAGGAGTCTTTGAGGGTATGCAAACCATGGTTGGTGGCTTCCAGCCTGGTGAGTCCCTGTTGGGTACCCTGGGCACCTTGAAGATCGTTCAGTGTCTCTGATATTGGTTGGCCTGTGGAACCATCTCAGTCTGAGCTCTTTCCAGGTAACTGCCTGCAGGAAGGATGGATCCTGCAGCGTGTTGTGGGAGAAGACCCCATCCCATGTTGGCACATGTCTCCCACTGGCATCCCAGAGGTTGGTTATAGGAAGTTTGACTTTTTTGGACTCTTTTTGCAGCAAATACTTTCCAGCTTTGAAGGACATGTGTCTCAGGACCACTAACAGCACGTTGTGGATCTGGTTGGTCCCGCTGCTCTATGCGATCAACGAGAAGATGGAGGACTCCTTTCTGTGTGAACTTCCTTCAGAAGCCTTCAAGCAGCTGAGGAGGAGTGAAGACAAGCAAAGGTGAGTCTGAAAAGCTGAGGTAGGATCTGGATAATGAACTGTCCGGCTCTTCAAAGCGCTTTTCGTTCCTTCTGCTTGGTGTCTACTCAAGGAGCTGCCCCTTCTCCTTGGTGTGCTGTGTCCCCTGTCCTGGTGGGTATTGAAGGAACATTGGTGGGACCTCAAGGGGAGGATGGAGCCAGACGACATGCGGTCTTATCCAGACAGCTGAATGGGAATAGTCCTGGGGGAGAGAATGAGTTGAAAGAGACTTTCAAAGCTCATCTAGTCCAACCCCTTGCCATGGGCAGAGATGTCTTCCACTAGATCAGGTTGCTCAAAGCCCCACCCAACTTGACCTTGAACACTGCCAGGGATGGGGAAGATGTCCTTGTCCACAGTAGAGATGGTCCTTGAAGGTCCCTTCCAACCTTAACCCAACCCAACCCATTCTATGACCTTCCAGTAGATCAGGTTGCCCAAAGCCTCGTCCAACCCAAACTTGAACACTTCCAATGATGGGGCACCCACAGTGCCTCCAGGCAACCTGTTCTGGTGTCTCCCTATCCTCATTGCGCAACATTTCTTCCTTAAGTCTGATCTAAATCCACCTTCTTTCAGTCTAAAGCCATTGCCCTGGCCCAGGTGCAGGACCTCGCACTTAGCCTTGTTGAACTTCATGAGGTTGGCACGGGCTCACTCCTCCAGCCTGTCAAGGTCACTTGAACCCTCAGTTTTGTCCTAATGTCCTCAAAGTGGTTGAATTTCCAAAAATTCCTGCTTTTCCATGTAGTCACTCACTGTCAGGCTCCATCTCCTCCTTCTAACCCCCAGTTGCCCTGGCTGTTGGTCACCACTGTGTCTACTGGTCATCTCAAACACCACCAATGTACTTCCTGGTCCTCCAAAGTTCATCTGATGTTCTTGACCTGCTTTCCTAGGGAAGTTCTCAAGATGATACAGGCTCACAAGACCTTGATCGGAAGATGTGATCTGCTAGCAAAGCAGGTGGTGGAGATGTTGGCCCTGAAGAACTTTTCCAGGGACCCTCTGCCTGACATTCAGCTTTCACTGCAGCTCCTCTTGGAGACCTTGAACGAGCACATCATGAGTGCCCGTGAAGCCTCATTGCAAGTCTCTGTAAGCACAAACTGACTGGTGGAAGGCCTTCTTCTGCTCTGCAGGGAGTGGTGGGTCTGTTTAAAAGTGGGTCAGCACTTGTCCGTGGTTCCTACAGAGATTTTCAGCAGGGCTGAAGGACTTAATTGTAGAAACTTGGGGTTAGAGCTGAATCCTGTGACCAGACAAAAGGAAATCCCTTTAATCTCACCAGGAAACTTCATGCTTTAGTGCTTAAGTGTGGAAGCTCCTCAGCTGCAGGAGCAGAAGCCTTCTTAATGCTTCTCCTCAATGTCTTTCTGTCCTCTGTTTCAGGAAGATGATTGGAACGTGGCTTTGAAATGCATCATCACCAGGATGGACTCCTGGTTAAAGAACTTGTGAGTCGAACCTCCTTGAGAGGGGAAGGTGCTGCACCATTTCCATAAAGGGTCTGGGGAGGGATGGATGGAGCCCCATCTGGGCAGAAAGAGGGTGGCTGATGTGGTTTGCCCATTGCTTTTTTGACATCTTTAACCCCATGGCTGGAGAGCGTGGACGCCCACAAGGGTCACATCCTATGAATCTGCCTGCGCATCCCAGCTGCAGAGAGTGTCTGTGGTCAGGCAGCAACTGTGAAAGGAGCTGCAAGAAGTGTTTTGGTTCTTTCCTGTGCCCACAGTTGCCCGCAGGGGTCTTCAAAGCAATGCCTGAAGCCTGTGGATGACCACGAGGTCTTGCGTTGTCTGAATTTGGTGTACCTCTCGCTGAACAAGTTCTTGGGCATGCCGGAATTGGTGCCGTTCAGCTCCATGAAGTTAATGCTGCAGATACTGGGGTTGTTTGCTGACAAAGAGCATTTACTGCAAGTGAACCAGGTGAGAACAAGGTCTGCAGCTTCTGTCAGGAGGGCTTGGCCTCCTGCTTGTAGCTGAGGAGAGCCCAGAGCTTCTGGCTCATGCTTCTGTTCTTTAATTTCTCAAGGAATTCCAGCAACTTTCTTCGGTGGAAAGTTTTGCAGAGTTTTCACTTGTAATTGCACCGTGGCTTGAGAAATACTTTCATAGGGTACCCACGGATGAGAAATCCTTCCTGAAGAACATGGGGGTGAGTGATGAGACCCAGAGACTGACGTGAGCCACAACCCTTGGTAGATCTGGGTGTTCCTCCGGGTCAGCTGATGGGTTTGGCTCTTCCTCCGTAGACGTGGCAGCAACTGCTTTCGCTGAAGATTGTCACTGTGCAGTGGACTGGTTGGTGGCGGGGCTTGATTCACACCATGTTTAAGGAATGGATGAAGAAGGTGAGTCATGGAGATCCTCCAGCTGGCTGGGGAGGATGCTCCTGGTCTTTGCCATGTTCAGTTTTGCCTCGGTCACCGAACTTGAGCAGGTTGGTGAGGACCCAGAAAGCAGCTTCCTCTTAAACATTTCCTTGCTGTAGATTAGTGACAAACACCTCATAGACTTCTGCTTGGCCTTCCTGAAAGTGGGAAACAATGTTGATGTAGAGTTGGAGAACTGCTTTATGAATCGTGTCATCCAGTGCATCGGAGACCTCGACAAAATTGAGGTAGGAGAGCTGCCACTCCTCCTTGGGCTGCTGGAGGCCTCTACACTCCACTTCACCAACTCTTACTGGTTGTGCTGGGTTAAGAGAGCAGGGAAAGGTCTTTCTGAAAGAGCCATAAGTCCACAAAGTCCCTAAAGAGGAGAAATTTCTCATCTTTCCAGGAATCCAAGCTCAACTCCATGATATCTGTGTTCCTCAAGATGAGAAACCCAGCTGTTAAGAGGCTGCTTTCTGTTCTCATTGAGAAAATGTGTTCGCCAATGAAGAGCCTGGAAAGTGTCAACAGGTTTGATGGGAGCACTGGCCCCGTTCTTGCAAACCTGCTCAACAGTCTCGGGATCTGCCATCTCATTTCCACTGCCCGTGAGTGTCCCCTGAGTGGTTTTCTTGGGAGAAGCTCCTGGTTTGTAAGTGAGCTAGGTGGGAAGACCAGGTCTTTTAGCAGGGACCTTCCAATTTTGTTGACAACACAAAATGGGAGCGGGGGGAAAAATAATCTCCCACACTAGAGAAACGGAGTTTCATGTTTCATTCCAGGAATGGGGAAACATCTTGATTTCTTTATCCCATCACAACGCTGCTTTGTTGCGTGCTCAGTGAGTGTGGGGATGGATGTCAAGGGGGATGACGTGATGCAGCCAGAGCATGTCCATGCAGAGAGAGTCAAACATTAGAAGGAGACAGAGGTGGTAGCATCACCATGCTTAAAGGGTTTCTGTTGGACAAATCCTGGTCTGAGGCCAGTGTTGGCCCTTCTGTGATCAGGAGATGGAGGAGAGGGCAACTTGTGGCTGTTGCTCCCTGCTATGACTTCTGGCACCATCAAAAACACTCTGGGCTTGTTGTCTCAATAGCTGCCCTTCCCTGTAGTAGCTGTTGGCTGTGGTGGGTTTGTCCCTTCACCTCCCCTTGGCCAGAACAAAGCTGCACAGCATCTTCTTCTGTGTCCCAGTCCCTCTTGGAAGCCCTTCATGTCCACTGGAGCTGCCTGTCCAGCCTCAGATGCCCAATCTCCTAGGTGGTCCCCATGGTTTGTTTCAGGCTGGGGGAGCTACATGGGTTTCCCAAAGGAAATCTGGGTTCTTCCCAAGGTGCTGGTTTTGATGGTTGAGCTAGAAAGCAATCTTGCATCTGGCCTCCACACCGGTGATGTGATGGACCTCTGCAAACTGGGAGCTGATGGGTCTTCCTGAGGATCTGGCTTCAAAGGAAATACAGGAGGGAAACCACTGGCTGTCTTTCACCAGGCTTTATTTATGTTCCAGGAGACTTGAGCCACAAGTATCAACTTCAGCTCAGCAGCGACGCGCAAGCCCTCCTTTTCCAGGTGAACCAACTCCTCACCTTCGTGGGACATCACCTTCTCTTGGGAGACATTCCCTTCAGTATCCTCCGCAACATCTTAGAGCATGAGGAGCAGTTTAGGAAGCTACTGTGCACCTGTGGTAAGTTCGCAGTTTCCAACTTGAGTGTGTTTTCATAGCGATGTGGCCAACGGGAAATCGATCTGCTGGGTAATGGTCTAAAATGCAAAGAAAACTGAAAATTACCTGCAATGGAAATCCAAAAATCAGAAGTAAAACGTAGTAGTTGGGGAGATTTTAAGCACTTTGAGAGGAGGAAGGAGTGAAAACGTTGGGTTGTTGGGTTTTATTTTTAATGCAGTTAAAGTTTTGGGGTGTTAGTGGAATTTATTTCAAGGATTGTGGTGGTGTAGCTTCCTGCATGCCTTGCCTTCAAGACCATTGTGAAGTCCATCTCTGTTCTATCAAAACCCAGAGGGAAGAATTCCTCCAATTCTGCTCTGAGAGTAAACTGAAATACTAATTTTGTGGTTGGTTTTTTTTTGGTTTTTTGTTTGGGGTTTTTTTTTTTTTTGGCAGGGGTTATGTTTTGTGCAGCTTTTTTTTCTTACCAAGAGGTTCTCCTTCATGTCTGGGGTCTTTTCTTTTTTTTTCCGCTCCAGATTCCTCTTTCTCTTGCTGTATAACAAAAGTGTTGGAGGTCAGGAAGCAGGAGTATGAGCAACTGGAACAGCAGAAGCAGCAAAGATGCTCCTTTCTCCAGCTGTGCTGTAGTATAGAAGGCGTAGTAAAAGGTACTGCTGAGGTTAACGGAGCTCCTTCCGTGGTTGATGAGTGGGGAGATGTCTCCAAAACCATAGAATCTCCCAGTGGGTGGGAAGGGAATGCAATCATGGGACCCGTTGACTTCAGGGCTCATCTGTGTTGGTGGAGAGAGATGTGACTTGAGCTCCTTCTTGTTGTTCCTACCTGGTTTAGTGGATAGAAGCACCGTGGAGAAAAGCGTCAGGGACAGTGAAAGTTTCAAGGATCAGATGGCGGTGAAGAAGTTCTCCATTGACGGCAAGAGCGAAACAGAATCACACGTCCTTGGCGATTATAGCGACATGATGCAAAAACTTCATGTTGTGGAGAGAAGCCAATGTTTCCGTAGGCTGTGGAAGATGAGAGCAGAGCAGAGCAAAGCCACAGGACCTGAAGATCGAGTTTTCTCCATAGAAGATGTTCAAGAAAAAATTTATAAGCCAGCTATCGCTGATTTTCAGAAAACCTACCTGTCCCTCAAAGACTTCTCCATCACCCTTGGGACCCTGCAAAGCCAGTTCGAGAAGCTGCTGGAACACAGGGATCAGCTCCTGGAGGAGTTCAAAATCATGGAGGACAGTGAAGGGCCAAGGCATGGAAAAGCTTACTGGATCACCGGTGCGGTGGAGAGGATTGAAAACTACCTGACCCTCTCCAAAGTGGTGAACACTGCCAAGATCATCGATGCTTTGAGACAGATGCTTCGGCTGGAGGGGGATTTCCAGATTCTCAGTGACCTGACGAAATATGTACGTAGGAGATGCGTTGGGCATCTGTGTTGGCTGCTCTTGGGAAAATCCATGTAGGCAGATCCATGTGGTAGCTTGTAATTAAATCCTATCAGATGTGGTTCCTTCCTCCTGGATTTGACTGGAACGGTAGGCTGAAGGAATTACTTCCAGCTGCCTCATGGAGGCCCACAGGGATGAATTAAAGAGCAGACTTGAGTCTGAGGCCAAGATCTCATCTGGTTTGGGGAGGATGAGGTAGAACCCAGCTGCTTTCCTTCTCTTCCCAACAGACACACGTTTTTTGTTTATTTATATATATATATATATATTTTTTTTTTTTTTTTTTTTTGGGGGGGGTGGTCCAGGAAGAGCAAGAATTCCAGAAGAAGCGACTTGATTTTATGACCCCAGACTTAATGAACGTGAAAAAAAATTTGAGTGACATTCCCCAGGGAGTCTTGGACTTTTTGAAGGCACTTCTGGAATGTGCAAGGAAAGGTTTTACCTCCTGGATCAAGACCATAATAAAAGGTGGGCTGGAAGGGAGGAAGTCATCAGATACAACAGAGGGAGACACTTAGTCCTTGTCCCTGCATCCAACAGAGCGTTACCTGGCTCGGAGCACAGAAATCCGACCGCCTTTCTTACTTTATTTTTTCTCCCCAGACAAGACAGAAATCCCTGTGTTTGTGGAGCTGGCATCGATTTCTGCAGGTGAAAACGACATGGATATCGACAGAGTGAGGTTCTTCCGTGATGCCATGGCTGCTTCTGCCCCCATTGTGTTGGACCTGAGTCCCACCGCTGGGTTTGACCAGTTCTTTGCAGCTCTGTCTTTCATCAAAGCAGCCATTGTGAAAGACAGCAAGCTTCCCAAGAAGCTGGTAAGTCTTTAAGTCCCGTGTCCAAAAGTCACCTGGACACTTGCTGTGAGGCTGAGTTGCTCACATGTAGGTGTCTGATGTCATGTCAGATGGTTTCCCCAGGACATCCATGTGGGCCTGGCAGGACCTGGGCAAAGGCTTTGCTCTTTTTGGAGTGCAGGCCTGGTGGAACATCTCAAATGACCTTACACACACATGTGGGCAACTGGAGGAGACCCAGCAGGTGGTGTGAATAGCAGGAAACGAGTTATGGAGTCTACGGTGTAGTTGAGGTTGGAAGGGACCTCTGGAGATTGCCTGGTCTAAATCCCCTGCTTGAAGTGGGGTCAGGGAGCAGGTAGCTCATGGCCATGTCTAATTGGGTTTTGAGCATCTCCAAAGCTGAAAGACTCCAGAACCTGCTTCAGCAGTTGATAGAAAGGCTTCATTTAACAGAATCCCTGGTGTTTGTGCTCCAGGGCTGTCACTGAGCCTTCCACTCTGCTCCCCACCACAACCAGAGCAGAGAACGAGCTTGACCACATGCCAACACTCTGGCAGGTTGGGATAGGTCCAGCTCTGGGGCTGTGTCTCCTCAGCAGGCATGGGAAACCCCATCCTCAAAAGAAATGGTCACAGAACCCCCACCTGCCTCAACTCTGGGCCATTCCAGCTGGTTATGGGGTTTCCCTTTGGTTCTTCTTTTGCAGAAAGATTCCTGTGACAACAGGGAATGGATACAGATGGTTCACGACTCTCATGGCTCCGTGGAGCGTTCTTCCATGTCTCAAGCCAGAAGCATCAACAGAAATGGGATTTTTACCATCTCGGCACCTCCAAAATTCAAGGTAAAGGGTCTCCAAGATGGTTTCTTGTCCAGCTGTATTTTCATAATGCTATGGGGAGAAAAGATCTTTCTTGAAATCAACCTCCGATGAGCGTGCCAAGTTGCCAATAGATCTCCAGGTGGGTTGCAAGTAGTGCCACCAATTTCCTCGTAAACCATGAGGATTATCAGTGGGAAACAGACTTTTCTTTCCTCCAAAGGAAGTGGTAAAAGTCACGTAGAGTCCTGATGTGCAGCATCTCAACTCAAAGCTGTGTAAAAGGCCGTGTGGTGATGCTGATTGTCTTCTCTGCCTTCCAGGCTATGCTTGAGGACTGCATCTCATTGCGACTGCTGGATGACAGTGAGGAGACCACATCTCCACCAGATCAGAAGGCCAAGAAATACAGTTTGTCTCAGCTCACGGAGCTCCAGAACAAGCTTATGTTGATTGCCACCAAGGTTGAGCAGGGCAGAGAGGAGGCAAACCGTTTCTTGGAGGTAAGTCACAGCGCAGCACCAACATCTGCCTGAAAAATGGTGGCTATTGGGCTTGGGATTTTGCTGGAATTATTTCCAGGAGACTCATCCATGACCTGCAGTGCCAGCCCTTCAGGAGCAGAGGTGTTGCTCTAGGATGGTGCCCCCTTCCCAAGCTACAGGATGAGATCTGCTTCCCTCAGCATTGTTCCTCACTTGTGGTGCCCAACAGCCCATCCAAGACTTCATACTTCTCTGTGGAGGGACTATAGAATGGTTTGGGTTGTAAAAGACCTTTGAAGACCGTCTGGTCCACCCCCCAGCATCGTGGACAGGGACACCTTCCACTAGACCAGGTTGCTCAAAGGTCTCCCCTCAGCCTCCTTTTCTCTGGGCTGAACACCCCCAGTTCCCTCACCTGCTCCTTATCAGACTTGTGCTCCAGACCCTTCACCAGCTCCGTTGCCCATCTCTGGACACGCTCTAGCACCTCAGTGTCTTTCTTGCAGTGAGTGGCCCAAAACTGAACACTAGATCTGAGGTGCGGCCCCACCAGTGCCGAGCACAGGGGGGGACAATCATTGCCTTAGTCCTGCTGGTCACGCTATTCCTGATAAAAGCCAGGATGCTGTTGTCCTTCTTGGCCACCTGGGCACACTGCCAGCTCATATTCTTGTGCTGGGCACCTTGGAGCTGGGTGCAATGCTCCCTGTGGGATCTCACCAGAGCACAGTAGAATCCCATGTGCATTCAGGTTCTTCAGGTGGTCTGGTACCTGGTCTCCTGTGACGGGAGGGACTTCACTTCCCCAGTCTCTGCTGTGGAGTTCAGGGGCTTGAGAGATGTGGGAAATGGAAAACTGAGGCAAAAGATGGAGTATCTTGGTCTCCTCCATGTTGGTTGACACCAGCTCTCCTGTCTTATTTACCAGGGAGTACGTTTTCTTTTTATAACTTCCTCTTCCGTCCAACGTACCTGTAGATGTCCTTCTTATTCTTTACTTCCCTTGCCAAACTCAGCCCCAGTTATGCCCCAGATTCCCTGATCCCATCACTACACATTCAGGCAGTAGCCCTATATTGTTCCCAGGATAAGTGTCCGTGCTTCCACTGCCCGTGCGTTTCGTTCTTATACTTTAGTTTGATCAGAAGGTTCCTGGTCTCCTGCCTTCCTTGGCTCGTTTTGTACACGTGGCAATCAAGACCTCTTGCTCTCTAAGAAAAATGTCCTTAAAGAGCTGCCAGCTCCGTTCAGCTCCTTCACCCCTGAGGGCAGTGTCCCAGGTGGTCCCGTCCACTAATTATTTAAACAACTGCAAGTTTGCTCTCCTAAAATTCAGCACACTGACTCTCCTCTTCTCCTAGCCCATATCCCTCAAGACTGAGAACCTCACCATGGCATGGTCACTGCAGCCCAGGCTGCTGCCAGTCTCAACGTCTCTAATCAGTTCCTCCATGTTGGTGACCAACAGGTCTAGTAACACATCTCTGGCCAGGCTGTTAAATGGATTGAAGAATTATCTTTGACTCTCTCTAAGAGTCTCCTGGACTGCTTACAGCTTGTTGTGATGCTTTTCAAGCAGATACCAGGGGGACTGAAGTCCCCCAGCAGGATCGGGGCCTGTAAGCACCATGCTTCTCATAGCTGAAGTAAGAAGGCTTCATGAACATGCTCCTCTTGATCAGGCATCCTCTAGTAAGCACCAACTAGGAGGTTTCCTTTCTTGGCTTGGCTGCTGATTTTTACCCAAAAGCTCCCAAACCTGTCCATTTTAGAGGAGCACGCCCTAATGCCCTTGAGACATTTCATGGGTGTTTCCCTGTAAGCCTCTAATACACTGGCCGCCCCTGTCTCTCCTCTGCTGCTTGAAGCTCCATCCTCTTCCCTAAGTCTAGTCCAAAGCTCTGTCAAATTCTGGCCCAGCGTGTTGGTGAAGACCCAGTCGTCCCAGTTGTCAGGTGTATCCCATCACTTCCCAACAGACCAGGCTTCGCAAGGCTCCACCGGGCTTCTCAAGGGTAGATCCATGATTGTAGAAGCCCAAACCTTGAGCATGGCACCAGCCATCCGGCCAAATGGTCCAGTCCCTTCATCATCTTCCCTCCCCAGTATGTCCACGTCTGTCTTGTACTGGGGAGCCTACAGCTGTACAGACCTCGGGAGGGAAGTGTGATCTGGGCCGTGTTTGGAAGCTGTTGAGGACACGCTGAATTACGTGATCCATTTCCCTGTTGTGTCTTTGGCACATTACAGATACTGGAAAGAGTTCGAACAGTTGGAAAGTTGTACCTGGAGCTTCTCAGCATTGGCAACATCCTCTTCATCGACTGGAAGGCTGACATCTACTGCAATGCCCAGCAACGCGTGAAACTATACACCGAATTTGGAATTGCTGGGATCCTTGTTCAGAGCACAAGACCCCTCCTGGAGGAGCTGGACAGTCTCTCTAAAGCAATGGAGCATTGCCTGGCAGAGTGGAAGAAGTACCTGGATACTCAAAGGAACACCTACTATCACCTCAACCTGTTCACTGCACACCAGCTCTTCTATTTATGCAGCCAGCTGGCCAGAGTCCAGAAAGGCATTCTAGAACCGCAGGTGCTCATCATGCTTTCTGTCATCAAGCACAACATCAACGAAGAAGATATCAAAAAAGCTCTGGAGGATGCGCTGATGACTCCTCAGGACTCCGTGAATACGTCACCAGGCAGTGAGGACTCGGTTACCTGGCACGACTACATCATCCGTTTCCCCCAGCTCATCAAAAGCTTGGCCGAATCAGGCTATAACGAGTCGGTGGCGAAGGCAGCTTTGCAGAGCTGCCTGTCCAACTCACCCATCACAGAGCAGATGCTCATGGATTTCGCCTTCGAGCAGGGTGACAACGATGAGTTGGTGGAAGAGCTCAGCAAGCTGTACGAGGAGACAAGAGAAACCTTCCTGCAGACCAGAAGGAAATTTAAAACCACCAGCAGCGATGCTGACCAGGTTTCCTTCAGCACCCTGGCACATGATGAGTTGGCCACCTCCTTTGAGAGTTTGCCGTCTATTTACGACAAAGTGAATCTTCTCTGGGATGCCTACTGTAAGAAATTTGCTGGCCTGGTGTCAGATAAATACATAGGCTTGGATGTTTTCGGGGAGACCCTGAAGCGCTTGGCTGCTCTAGAAAGCACACACATCAAGAGAAGTTTACCTGTAGGCTACGAAGCGGGGAAACCGCTTCTTGTCATGTGCAAGGAAGAAGAAATGTTACCCCACATGTTATTCATCTACCGAAACACCAAGAAGGCACCTCTCCCATCGTACGATGAGGTCCTGGTGTGCACACCAGACACGGAGGAGGAAGAGGTGGAGCTGCTTGTCAGAAGAGCTCTTTCCCCAGGTTGCCAAGATGAAAAGATCTACTGCTTGCTGGGTGCTGATAAATTAGTTTATAAAGTTTCCAAACAACTTGAGTCCCACTTCTTCCGCCTGGTGCAATCTTCCAGCATCCCCAACTACAGATTCATCATCTTCTGCAACGCCAAAGCTCACAACTCCTATGTTATCACAGCCTTTGATGCCTACAAGGTGGCTTTCCCTTGCTACACCAACGCAGAAATCCAGACCTACCTGAAGATGCATCTCAAAGTGCCGAGCGGGACAGCCCCTGTTGCCCAAGCCTTTGAAGAACCCTATCAGCAGAACGTGAAGTTTGTCTTTTCGGAGCGAGCGGGAATGGGTAAGTTTTTTGGGGGAGTTTTATTCTGAGTGGTACCTCAAATCAAGGAGGCAAGGTGGTGCACTGTGCAAAATTCTGGGGAAAGATACTCCTTGTTCTGGGTCGCGTGCAAGTGTAGAAGGGTTGATTGATTCACAGTCGTCTCTTCCACTCCCTAGGGAAATCTCTCTTTGTGGACAACACCATCCAGAAGGTCCGCGCCCAGCTAGGTGGCACGCTACCACTGTGTAAAACCATTAGGCTGATGGAGTCTGAGATTGATTTCCAGTTCTTTGTGGAGGAACTTATTTCTGTCAAGGAATCTGTGACTGAAAATCAGCCCACCATCTTCCACATCGATGTGTTTCCAGTGGTGAGTGCCTGGATCTTAAATTGGACAAGAAGAGGTGGTCAAACACAGAAGACCCTGCATTCAGGGAGGGAGAGAAGGAGGCAAAAACCCAAATCCAACCCAATCGGAGCAGCAAGCGCATTTGGGCAGGCTTCTACACCGATTTTAATTTGGTTTTATTTCGCCCTGCCAGGTATCGAAGGGTCTCTACCGGCTGCTGATTGATCTGTGCATCCTGCGGCACATCCAGAGTCCTGATGGCTTGGTCTGGAAGTGCAAGCCATCTCATCTTTACTTGATCGAGTACCTGGAAAAAGGAAGAGGTGTTAGCAGTACGAGGAAGCAAGAGGTATTTGGGGGTCCTGCGCTCGGGCTGGGCGAACCGTTAATGTTGAGCATAAGCACACCTGCCAAACTCCTGATATCTCTGATATCTGATTAAAAAGCTGATATCTCCACCGGAGCGATGCGTTATTTTAGAATCTCTCTCCAGTGGGGCAACGTCTCACCAAAATAGGAGCAACCAGGCCAAAAATGTCTCTGCTCAAAGTGAAATATCAGGCCCTGCACTGAGTTTTGTGGGGAAGAGGGAGCCTTTTCATCCCAATTTTTCTGTAACTTGAACCTCATAGACGCTTTTAAAGCCAATTTGCCCTGAGCCACGCTTTAGAGTTACTGAAGGTGAAACACACCACAGATTCACTCGTGGCTGAGCATCCATCTGTGGTTCCTCACCATACCTTGAATACAGGCTGAGTTCAGGTTCCTCCATCTCCAAAAGGATTTAGAGGAACAGAAGAAAGCGTAGGAGAAGGTAACAAGATCACCCGACCCAAGACAGGATGCTGGGCAAGAGAGACCTTAGTGATTATAGGGATTTCAATCCACGTGAAGGCTTGGAGAAATCTTGGCATTTCTACATTTTTTCCCCAGTTTGCTGAACCATTTGTGACCAGGGGAAAATAATTAAAAAAGGGGTTTTGGTGATGTGGGGAAATAAAAAAGAGGGGGATTTTGGTGATGTGGGGAAATAAAAAAGAGGGAGGTTTTGGTGATGCAGGTAAATGTGGGAGGCTGGAGAATGGTCCTCACAGTGATTTGTGTCCTCTTGCTTTTAGATATCCATTGAAATGGAAGAAAATTTCCTGGAGATTTTTCCTACTGTGGAGTGTGTATCAGTGCTGCAGGTACTCAGCTCGCTGGGAGCTCCCAGTTCTGCCCCTCCTGAGGAACTGAGGGAGGAACAGTTTGACCGGGACAAGCTAAAGAGTGAAGTTTTCCAAAGGTCCTACCAATATCTCAGCAGATACAAGAAAAAGCAAAACCTTGATAATTTCACTTTTGTCCCTGGAAAGGTCGAGGGGACAGAGAAAGAATGCCTGGAGTGCTTGATGGAGTTCTGTGGGAGAAACAACCCCTCCTGGACCGAGCTTAGCAACTTCACGCACTTCTTGAACTTCCAGCTAAGAAAGTGTGAGAAATCAGTCTTCTGCAGTCCAGTGGTCGGAGGGGAGTTCTGTGGTTTCAAAACATTCGTCATCAAGTTCATGATCGCC
Source organism: Falco peregrinus (assembly GCF_023634155.1). Lineage (NCBI taxonomy): Eukaryota > Metazoa > Chordata > Aves > Falconiformes > Falconidae > Falco > Falco peregrinus. The sequence continues at coordinate 104,737,900 of NC_073723.1, read as the reverse complement.
ATGTCCAAGGACTTTGCCATGCCTTCCCTCAACATGTCCGATGAAAGCGTGCCAAGGCAGGAGTGGAAGGAGATGGACAGTGTTTTGAGAAAGTACCAGCTAAGACGCAAGTGGGAACAAGAATCTCACCCTTACATAGTCTTCCACGCTGATGATCATTCCATGGAGTTTTTGGGTTTCCATATCAATGGGAACTTTGACGCTATTGATGCTTATTCCCAGAGTGTTTTGGAGAAGGCAGTTATAAGCAAGAATTTATACATGACCTTGGCCCTCCAAAATGTTCCTTTCAATAAGAAATTTGAAAACCTATCCAGAACCGAGCAGTTGGAGGCCCTCTGCAGAGTCTTTGGTGTGAAATACAAGGAAGATCCAGATGCTTCGTACCAGTTGACCCTGGACAACACCATGAAGATGTTGGCTATTCACCTGCGGTTCCAGTGCGGCATCCCTGTGATCATCATGGGTGAAACAGGTTGTGGGAAGACAAAGCTGGTGCAGTTCATGTGCAACCTGCAAAGGGCTGGCAGGAAAGTTCAGAACATGATGGTGGTGCGTGTTCATGGTGGCACTACCTCCAAGAACATCCAAGAGAAGGTAAGGCAGGCCATGGAGCTGGCACTCACCAATGAAAAAGAGCACAATGTAGACACGGTGCTCTTTTTCGATGAAGCCAACACCTCAGAGGCCATCTTTGCCATCAAAGAAGTGCTGTGTGACCGCAGTGTCAACGGAATGCGGATTTCCACGGACCGCTTAAAAGTGGTGGCTGCTTGCAACCCTTACAAAAGACACACCGAAGACACCATTGAGAAACTGGAGAAAGCTGGCTTGGGATACCGAGTCCGGAGTGAAGACACTCCAGAGAAGCTGGGTTACATTCCTTTGCGGCAGTTGGTGTATCGTGTGCAGCCCCTTTCTCCCAGTTTATTGCCTCTGGTCTGGGATTTTGGGGAGCTGAATGAGAAGACGCAAAGCCTGTACATCAGGGAGATTGTGAAGTCCACCGTGGAGACCATCACCACCGTGAAAAACCTGGATGTCTTCACCAATGTCATTTCAGCCTCCCAGAAGTTCCTGAGAGAGAGGAAGGATGAATGCAGAGTTGCCAGCCTCCGGGATATAGACCGCTGCATGAAAATAGTGCTCTGGTTTTACAACTTGAGAGACCTGCTTTTCCACCAGATTGATAAGAAGAGGCAGCGTGAGGAGGAAGAAAAGCCAGTCTTAAACGATGCGCAAAGGGTTTTGGCCCTTTCGGTAGGTGTTTGCTATTATGTGTCCCTGGAGAACCGCCAAGAGTACCTGAGGGAGGTTGCAAAATGCTTCTCAGTCCCTGCGTCCTGGCTACAGCAAGAGCTCGAGTTGTGCCAAGAGGTATTTCTTGATAACCTCTCTATTCCTAAGGCAACAGCCTGCAACAACGCTCTCAGGGAGAACATCTTCATGATGGTTGTCTGCATGGACCTCCGGGTGCCACTCTTTTTGGTTGGGAAGCCAGGAAGCTCCAAATCACTTTCCAAAGCCATTGCTGTCGATGCCATGCAAGGCGCGCTGTCCCGAAGCCCGTTGTTCAAAAGATGCAAAGAGGTCCAGCTGGTCTCCTTCCAGTGCAGCCCCCATTCAAAACCAGAAGGCATCATCTCCACTTTCCGACAATGTGGTCAGTTCCAGAAGGGCAAGAACCTGAATGAGTTTGCGTCCGTGGTCCTTCTGGATGAGATTGGTCTTGCTGAAGACTCGCCTGATATGCCGTTGAAGGCGCTGCATCCTCTTCTGGAAGATGGATGCGTTGATGATGAGAATCCTGAGCCTTACAAGAAAGTTGGCTTTGTGGGCATCTCCAACTGGGCCTTGGACCCTGCCAAGATGAACAGGGGCCTCCTCGTCTTTCGGACTGAACCTAGCAAGGAAGAGCTGGTGAACACTGCCAAAGGCATCTGTGCTGACCAACCCCACCTCGAAAGGATCGAGCATTTGTTCCCCATTCTGGCAAACTTCTACTGCAACGTGCTGAAGACACAGGAAACCGAGTTCTTTGGGCTTCGCGACTTCTACAGCTTGATCAAAATGATTGTGTCTTACACGCAGAACACAAAGCGCAGTTCTCAAGAGGAGCTCCTTGTAAAGGCCATTCAGAGAAACTTCGGAGGCTCCAGAGATATCCACCCTCTGGAAATCTTCCGTAACTGCACCAGCGAGGTACGTCTTACCAAAAAGATGGAAACCAGCTGCATCCGTCTGCTGGAGGAAAACATACACAAGCAGCAAGTGGGATTCATGTCTCGTTACCTCCTGCTGCTGACGACCAACAATGCCGCCTTTCAGATCATCCAGATGACGCGGCTTATAGATGTCAGCAACTGTGACATTATATTTGGCTCTGGTTTCCCACGGGACCAAGATTATTCCCAGGTGTGCCGTTCTGTGAACAGGGTGAAAATTTGCATGGAAATAGGCAGGCCCGTTGTCCTCCTCAACATACAGAACCTTTATGAGAGCCTTTACGATGCCCTCAATCAATGCTTTGTCAGTCTAGGGGACAATTACTACGTTGACTTGGGCCTCGGCACTCATAGGGTGAAGAGCCGTGTGAAGGAGGAATTCCGGCTGATTGTTATAGAGGAGGAGAAAGTGGTCTACACACAGTTCCCTCCGCCTCTGCTGAGCCGTCTGGAGAAGCATTGCTTGGACATGAACACCATCCTCAACTGGGGACAGCAAAACCTGAAGCAGGACCTGGAGAAATGGGCCGAGCAGTTTGTCTACATGGAGAACCCGGATTCTTTCAGCACCTGGTCCCACACACTCGCACCCAAAGAGCATGATGTCTTCATTGGCTTCAGCGATGACACGTCTGCCGCCATTGTGCTGGAGAGCTCCCAGAACATCAACTGTGAAAGCTGTGAACAATACAGACAGCTGGTCTTACCCATTGCCACAAGAAAGCTGGTGGAGTGCGCCACTCCTGACTCCATCCTGCGCCTTAAGTACACTGATCTGGAGGACGCTAAGCAGATTCAGGACCTGTATTTCTTCGAGCAGAAGCACAACAGCCTGGACAACCTCTTGCAAGAGGTGATGGAGCAGCAGAAGAAAGAGAGCACCGCCAGGCCGTGCCTGCAGGTACTCATGCTGGACTGTAAAGCACCCAAGGGTGCTGTTTGTTTTCCAAGGGACCATGGTGGTCCCATGGTCTTGGTTAGACTGATGTCCATCCTCTTTGCCTCTGTGGTCATCTGCAGCCAGGGTAGACTCTGCCTCTCCTCGGGAGGCAGATGGGATCTGCTCAGCTCTGGCTTGGGCTGAGATACTCAAGGCACCTTCCAGTTGCCCGTAGATAAGCACCAATGGAGATGCCCTGGAGAATCCCACCCCTTTGAGGTAGCAGGACCAACCTCTTTTGGTTTTCCTTTTTACCACAGGTTTCTACCCATGCCAGGCTGCTAAACCAGAAGGATTTAGAAGTGCTGAGGAAGACGCTCAACCTCTCAGATAAAATCCACTGCCTCTTCCTAGGCCAATTTGACACTGAACATGCTTTCCGCCAGGACCTCAGGTGGGCTTTGATATTTCTTTAACCTCGCAGGTGATTTCCACTTCTTACAGTGCTTCGAAGTGGGGTGGGATGAGACCTTTCTAGGAGAATGCATTAAAGAGGTAGTTTCATTGTAGGAAAATCTTCAAAGAGACACAAGAAGTGACATTGCTCCTCGTTCAGTTTCATTTTGACGAGCCGCAGAGCAGCAAAAGACTCCTGGCCTGTGCCAAGTAAGCATCCTTCCTTCTTCCTCCATCCTTTGTCCTCCTCCATCCTTCATCCTTTGTCGTCTTTTCCCCGTCCTCCTTCCCCTCTCCTCCTTTCTCCTTTCTTCCAGGCACAACAGACTACTCAGAAACCTGTGCTGCCTTCTGGCTGTTTTTTCCCCTCCTCTAAGACTTGAACTGGGCTGTGCTCTGGCCTCTGTTGTCTCATTTGCCCCTGTGGCTCTAGCAGGTTTCACCAGCGATGGCCAGAAAGAATGTCATCTTTGGGTGGCATCCACCCAGGAAAGCAGGTTCAGATGGCTGCAGCCTTTGGTAGGGAGATTAACCCCTGGAAGAGCTCATAGAGGGAGGAGAAGCAGTCGTTGCTTGGAGAGATGGGTTGAACTAGTCTGGAATTAACCATCTCTGACATTCTGGTGGTGCTTCCAGGTACTGCATCACAGACGAGCGAAGGAGGGCGGACAGCCCCCATCTGTTTCATGTTGTGCTGATCACTAAAGTCCCCCGGGTCATGGGAGGGTGCAGCTACCTGGCTTTTGACAGCGGTAAGGTTACTGTCACTGCTTTGGGTCGGGAAAAAGGTGGGAGGGGAAGATGAAGACATGTGAAGTGGTGGATCTTCCATCTCTTGCTGTCTTCCTGCCCTGGTTGACTGGTAAATCTGAGCAGCCAAGCTCACTGGTTTCTCCAAAATAGAGCAGATGGACTTATCCATCCTCTTGCCCCTCCAGGTGAGTGGAAGTCCGTCCACTTGGATGACCTGATGCCTTCAGAGAACTTCAAGGCCAATCTTGGCCAGCTCTCCAAAAGGACCATTGCAGAGATTTTCATGCACAGCTCCCAGCAACATCTCTCAACAGGTAACAAGTCGCTCACTGTAAACCCACCATCTCCCTACTGCTGTCCTTTCCAGAAACCCACTGCCCCATCTTCTGATGTCTCACCTGTGGATAAAAACACACCTGGATCTAGCAGATCCCAAGCTGTGGGTCCCAGGAGCACTTGCTGCTTCTTAGGTCTTCATGGCAATGCAGCTTTTGCCTCTTAACGGGCCCACTGTGATGTTGGAGCAGCAGTTAATGACGGCAAAGTAGCTGTGCTGCTGGAGACTTCTGTATGGAGTCAACACATGCTTGTTGACGCCCTCATTCTTAGACTAGATGGTTGGGCAAGTGGGGCAGAAATGGTTTGGTCCATCGTTGTAAGCCAACCCCAGGCAGCATCTTGAATCCGTGTTCTTGCTTAGAGGTATCCAGCCAACTGCTCCCCAGGCCTGAGGGTCTCGTGTCATCCAGAAACTGATACCAAGCAGCTGGGTGGCTTCCACCCCAGTGCTGCTTTATTTCTTCCTGTTGATTGTCAAGGCACTCCTGCTGCCTCCTGTGGAAGGAAGTGTCTCTTGTTGGGGTTTTGACAGCTGAGTCACATGGTTGATTGTGATTTCAGGTTCTCTGGAGGATTCTGCTGCCCCAGGAAGCCTCACCGACTCAGATCTTTACTCAGAGGAAAATGTATGATTTTTTCCCCTTTTTTTCCCCCCTCCTCATTTTATGGCACATGTCATTGTACAAGAACTGGCTTGGGTATCAACGGACATTTTGGGATCTGATTTTGAAGGTCTTTGCTTGGGCTGGTATCCTGTCAGAGGAAAGAATAGCCACGGGTGTCCCTGGGTCACGTTGTGAGGTTGAAGTGGGGGTGGCGGTCTCCCAGCCCTGCTGTGAGCAACCAGTGCAAGACCAGGAGCCTTCTGTCACTGTCAACAAAACAATGTCCCTTGCCAGGGACATCCGCAGCCCTTTGTGCCCCGGGGACTGACTTAACCAGCGTTTGTTGGGACAGTGGGATGGGTACAGACCTTGGGGCCCACTGTGCTAAATTCTGGAGAGGATGGTGTCCCAGGACAAGTGTCCCCAGGCAAATGAGAGCAAAGTAGTGCGGAGCAACCAACTGACCTCTGGTCTTTTCCAGTCACAATTCCTCAATGTGGACATGATGATCAAAGGGAGCATCCAGAAGGCTGTGATTCAGCTGGAGGACAAGAACGACAACAACAAGCGTCCAACAAAGAGAATCAAGATCCTTCACAACTTGCTTTTCCACACTCAGAGTAGTGGTACGTGAGCAGAGAGAACTAGAAGCGACTTCTTCCTACAACAGGCACATTTTAAGCTGTGTGGCTGAAGAAGACGACAAATAGGTTAAGAGCCAGTTCTGGTGTCCCTCAAAGCCACTGTGGGTGGAGAAGCACCCAGAAGACAGAGGGCGATGTTGTGTGGGGCCTCCTCCACCTCCCTGCAGCATCCCTCATGGGCACAATCAGAATCTGTACTAAACCACAAAGCATTGCTGCAGACCTTGGTAGATAATCCCAGAGAGATGTCACTTGGCCAGTGGAAGTTGGTTTCTGCATAGGACTGGGAAAAAAATATATTAAGTTGTGTGATTTTTTTTTTTTTTGAGTAGAAAACTGGCGACCAAAATCCTTTGCAGGTTTTTGCTGGAGTCTCCTACTTGGAGATGAGCACCAGATGGGTTTTAACCAGCGCTGTTTTGTGATTAGTTTCCAGGCATTTTATGACCATCCTGAAGAGAAGAATTTGTTGTCTCCTAGAAGAACGAGACAAACTGATGCAAGAACCAAGGGAATGGATTTTCCGCAGGGCACTCTCGACCGAATTCATCCTGGAAGACACATCGTTCAGGTAGTGCTGGCTGTGGGCCACTTCCCTAATATCAAGTAATTCTGTCCCTAAAACCACTCTGCATAAAGTATGGGCACCTTGCTTAAAGACGTGACCACCAAGAAGTGTCTAAAAAAGTGTTGGGGTTTTTTTTAGCAACCAAGAACAAAGTAGGTGCTTGCTGAAAGCTCATGCTCTCAAAAGCAAAAAAAATTAATTAAGGGCAGCGCTAATTTTGAGGAAGCTTCTTTTGGAAGGGCTTTCCTGGAAGCCGACAACATTGGTTGACTGTGGGATAGATAAGGATGGTTAACATCAAGCCTGGACACCCACACTTGGTGTTTTCAGAAGTGGTTGGGTTATTTTGGTTGACTTGTGGGTCTTCAAGACCAGTACTGTCCCCTGGGTTTCTTGGTGGGAGGCAGGGGAGAAATGCCATGAGACGTGTAATTTCCCTTTCCAGACAAGCGCTCTGGACATACCTGGAAGACACCGTGGTGAATGTCTTTGCCCAAATTCTCGCTGTGGTGGATGCAAACAACAACCTGGATCATCTCTCTCAAGGCTCTCCACTTGCAGAACTGTGGCTCCAGATGTTCCAAGAAGAAAAATTCCTAAAAATTAAATACACCAGAAAGTAAGAGACAGGGTGTAAATGTACAGGGGGTGGTTTTCCTTAGGAGAGTGAATGCCGGTGTTCATAGTGAAGCAGTAGCTCATGCTTGAAGTGCAGATGTTGATAACCTAGCCATGGAAGGTCTTGGGTGTCAAGCCACTGGCACCAAAACTTCCCTGGTTTTTTAAGCTGTTGGCAAAATTGGTTCTTTCCTTGCTCTTGCCCAGTTTTCCCTGACTTTCCTCCCAAATTTCTCCCAGTTTTTGCACTCCTTTAAAGTGAAAACATGTCAGTAGGTGTTGGGAACTTCTCTGAGGTGGCCCATCTCTGGACCTCTTTTGCACTGTCCGTTGCACAATTTAATGCTTCTGTCTGCACTGTTTGAATTCAAGGGTGGCGGATGCTAAGATTTCCGTGTTATCAATGAGTAAAGACCCCAACACGTCCCTCTCCTGCCAGTTCCCATTCAGCTGGGTTTTGAAAGCCTACCTGGACGACATATGGGAGAAGGTCTATCATAGGAAAGGTAACATCAGACTTTCCAGGGGAAATGTTAACCCAACAAAGCTGCCAAAAAATCCGTGTCCTTAGTAGGAGGAACTGTGAGGGCTGTATTCCTCACTCAGATGACCCAGAACTGTGTTGTGCATTTCTTCCATGTTATATCTCCTCTTCCAATGGAGGCATTGTGCCTCTTCACCCGTGGCTTTGCAGTTGGCCGTGTGTCCACCTTGGTGTTAATGAGGAGCTCCCACTATCCACTAAGTGGCCATAAATCTCTTCGGTCTCCCTTCTAGGTCAGCCCAAGAAGCCAACGATGGAAGTGGCCGAGTTCTACCAATCTTTCATCAAGAAAGTCTTGATGCTGGATCATAGTAACCTAGAAATGGTACACTATTACACCAACGACTTTCTCAGGATGACATTTCCTGGACAACACCCCTCTGTCTATGAGGTGAGTAGGGCTGGGTAGAGCACCATCTTCAACTGGCATTGACCTTGGCCCTAGTCTTACCCTTATGGCCAAGTCTGATGTTTTGATAAGCCCTCCCTTGCGCTGTTTTCTGGCTGCTCCTCAACTGTCACGAACATTTTGTCTTCATTCCACCTTGAAAACTAATTTTGATGAGGAAACTTCCTATGGGATACAACAGCAATGCTGAGCATCCCACCTTAGTCCCCTTGCTGTTCACTTTGAGCAGAAATAACACCTTTTATTTTACTTGCAGATTCTCTCAAAAGTTTTCCTAGCCAGCGCAGAACAGCTCTGCCTCCCTGTGGTCAGGAAGGAGATGAGCTTTTCCCTAATTTGGCTTCACATGGAATATTTCTATCTCCGAGATGATTATCAGCTCTTTGTTGACATAGTAAGAAGCAATGACACTGTCATAAGTGAGCTGCAGGCAATGTATGAGAAGAACCCCCCAGAAATGGTGAGCAAAGAGCGGTGTTTGCTCTCTAATCCTTCTCCCACCACATTTGAACGTGATGGTCTTCACAACTTCCATCATTTAATTCCATACTCTGTAAACAGTGAGACATCCTCGTGTTTGTGTCACTCTGGGTATCATGTTGAAGTCCCCTTGGGCACTTTGACCCTAGAAGTGGGTGCGAATTTTTGTGTCACCTTTCAGTGGTGGGCTCCAGCTCCTTAGCTTGGCGTGTCCGTGTGGGGGCGTCCACATCCCTCCCAAGTTTCTTACTGTTTAGAGCAGCAAGATAAAAGTTTTTAGAGAACCCCCCATGGTGACTCTAAGATCCTTCTGAGCAGCAAGATGAAGTTTTTAGAGAACCCCCCATGGTGACTCTAAGATCCTTCCTTCTCCAAGGCATGGTCAGGCTCATTAAAGCCCTTCCTGGTTTACAAATGCTAGAACTTCACCCGCAAAAGTCCATTTCTTTCTAACTTAGCCCTGTCAACAACTCCAAAAGCTATACCACCCATCTAGTCATGTGGTATCCCTTCCCTCTGTGCCACCCATGAGCAAGGCTAGTTCTTTACCTAGACTCTTCTCTCTCTTTGTGAACACCATTTCAGTTTGTCACTCTTGATGCCTTGAACATTCTTCTGAAGAAAGTGCAACCCTCTGAAAAAGGACTTTTGCCCTTTGATGCCTGCATAGCGTGGCTCAAAAGCGTCAAGTCCATTAAGCCCTGGGTGGAGTGGATCAGCCTGGACAATTACCAGCTTCAGTTCTACCAGAAGAAGAAGGAACTCCTAGAGTCTGTGTTGTAAGTTCGGTCCCTCTCTGTTGACAGTAGTGCAAGCAAACTTCTTGATGTCTGAACGTCAGGTGAACTGAAGCTGCTCTCCTCTTGGGGAGCTCGAGCCACAAGTCCTCCAACTGTTCACTCCTTCCTGGTCCTTCCTCATTATCACAAACACGGTGGCAAAGTGGCTCCAGAAAAAAATGGTGGATGTTTCACCACGATCAAATTTAGTTCTGGTGGAATTTCTCCTTGAATGCTTGATGGTGCCAAAACGCTTTCCCGAGTGGGACAAGTAGGTCTCTCCAGAGACTACACCCAGAGCTGGGCTGGCAGTTTCTGTTTGACCCAAGGATCATTGAAACAAGCAGCACAGACAGAACTATTCCTATATATTTTTCCTTCTAATGCTATCTCAGAAGGTGTTGTACCCTCAAGTGACCACAGGCTACCTGGGATGAGTCACAGAAATACTGGTGGGAAGGGACCTCAGGGGGTCTTCTGGTCCAACCTTTGGGGGTGTGTGTGTGTGTGTTTTACAGGCATCGCTGGACCTGCACCAACATTGTCTACATGTTGATTGACCACTTGCTACACAACGAGACACAAATAGACGAGAAACTCCTGAGGCTTGTGGTGAAGCAGTTCATCTTCCTCTGGAATGTAGGTGTCTCCTGGGGCAGCTCATGGCTGTGAAGCTTGGGAAGGCTCTTCTCTTGCAGGACACCTCTGCTCCCAGCTGTAGGGAGGGCTCTGTGGGGAAAGGCTGGAAACACCATCCAAGAGACAAACACTATTGGGATTCAGAATCCAAAATGAGGATTCAGAATCAAAGAAAGACTTCCTTGAGAATTTAAAGGATTGATCTGGGTTGTTGACCTTCAAGGTCCAGGCAGAGACACCTATACATAGATCTGCCCCTGTGTCCCTGAAGCATTGATGTCCCATAATGTATGTCCTGTGTATACTGGAGAGATGTTTGTGCTGAACTTGCGCTGTGCATTTGTCTCTTGCAGCGCCTCTACACAACTCCAGGATTTGAGCCTGAGAACACTTTTGATTTGGTGACTAAGGTGCTGAAGAAATGCAACGAGAATGCTGATGTTGTGTATCTGGTGTAAGTCTGAGCTGAAAAAAAGTTAACTTTGGGCTCCTTCTCCGTCAATGCCATGTTTGTGAAGGGTGGGGGGAATATGTCAGCACTAGGAGTGAACCCCTGTGGGCCAAAGGGAGGCCATGTTGATGAAGACAAGGGGTGAGAACCTGCCTTGGAGCTGATGAATCATCTTTGGAGGAACTTCTCTTAGGTGTGGTGCCAAAGAAACCAGCTCCCCTGAGCACCCAGGCTCTCCATCCCCTTCTTCCAGCCATCCTCACCAAGATAGGATGGTCCTCAGGTAGCTTAGAAGCTGCTGGTTCTTGAAGCGGTGGTGGGTCACCCTGGTCCTGTACTCAACAGTGAGACTAGATAAAATTGCCCACCCAGCTTCAACACCACCTCAGAGTGTACATTAGGTTGGAGTCAACCTGTGCCCCTCCTCAAATCCGGCAGCGGTGTTGACCTGCCTCTTCGTTTGGTGATGTCCCTCAGGAAGGGTGTGAAGGAATGCAAGAGCTGCCTTGGGGAGATCACTGACCCAGCAGAGCTGCCCTGCAGCCACATCTTCTGCACTCGCTGCATCCTGGAGTGGGAGAACAAGCAGTGTAAGATCTGCAAGAATGAATTCTCGGAGGATTACACACCCACGGCTTCAGAAGCCACGAGGTATCCCAATGCTGGCAAAAACCTGCCTATCTCAAGTGTCTTCATGTTAATTATTGAGATAGAAGTTGCTGGTGCCTGAACAAATGGCCACCTCATCTCCCTGGTTTGGGTCCTGGGCTCTGCAGAGGGAGGAATATTGTTTCTGTCCTTGGTTGGAGGTTGACCACAAGTTTTCTTCTTCCCTCCAGGGAAGCTGTTGCCTGTCACAACAAATTCAGGAGGAAATGCAATTCTTTCTTTGTTGAGTTTATCACCATGTACTTTTTGGGAGACAGAGAAGCACCGTCTGCCAAAATCATTCAGCGACTGATCCAGTTTGTGGCTTGCAAACCTAACCCTGATCATCAGGCGGGGAAAAGGGGTAAAAGAACTTGATTCCAATCGACGCTGGCCTGACCTCATCCTCTTGGAAGTCAAATAATGGGTGTCATCCTTCCTTCCTAGTGTACAAGCCAAAAAGCGAGTTGTCGCCCTTTGAAGAGTGCATGGACACCAGTCCTACCATCCAGTCCTCCCTCCTGAAGCTGATGCTGCGATGCGGGTCAGCCCCAGGGTTGCTCCCAAACCCCATCGCTGAACCCGTTGGCTACGTGGATGCTGATGTTCTGTGTCCTTTTCTACCCTAGGTTCGACAATGTCAAGGTTCACTTAGAGGAATACCTGTCCCAGATGGAGGAAAAGATAATGTCCAACGAAAGTAACAGGGAGCATTTCTACTTCATGGTGGTGCACTGTCTGGAGGTGAGTACCTGTTGGGATGCACCGGGAATCCCAACAAACACCGTAACTCGGAGCTACCACCCCAGCTAAAACCTATTAATCACATTAATTACCCCTCCTCTACATCTTTTTATGGATGAGGAGCCAAAGGAGGAGCTCACATTAAAGACGAGGAGAAGGCACAGGGGAGGAGAAGGAGCTGCTCGGTTATAATCCACCTTCAGACTCTTAAAAATTGTCTCTCTCGAGCAGGATTTTATGTATCCTTCTTCTCAAGAAGATGTCAGCCAGCTTGCCGAAAACTGCCTCTCCACCGCGGACCTATCTGCTTTCTGCAAGCCTGAGGTCTCAAGAATCAACACCCTGCAGTTCATTGCCCAGATCCGGCTCTCCATCAGCCACGTGGCCACCTTGCTCGGTAGACAGCTGCTTTCTGGTGAGTTCTTTTTCTTAGCATAGCGTGAGACCCGTGCCTACCACTGAGGAAGTCTAGAACAAGCCCCAGAAAGGACTAGCCCCAGATGTTTTTGCTGTACAATTACTGTTTTGATGAAAACTGGAGTTTCTTTGGACAAACTTTCCAGCTCTTCAGTCCCCAGACCCATTGTGTTCTCCAAGTATTTCCCCAAGGATTAAGGGACCCCCTGTACGTTGGCTTGAAGCCATGTTTCAACCTGTGAGGAGAAGATCCTACTGCAACCTAGATCCTACTGCATCCAAAACTGCCGTGGCGGCCACGTGGGTGAAGGACATGTGTGATGTGCCACCACACTGGGGACTGGGCATAACAACAAACCTCCTTTCCAGCTGCATATCCCAACGTGCCTGCGGCCGAGGGCAGTAAGAAAGAGCAAGACCTGGTGAATGCAATGAAGAACATGGTTGCGAAGTCTCCGACTCCATGGCCTCAGGTGTTCCTCATCAGAAATCTCTGTGACCTCTACGGACTCACCTCTATGTGGAAGATCCTCAAGGTGGAGAAGTGGATTTTACCCCGAGGGGTAGAAAATTTGCAGGTGGGTTGTTTCTTGAGAGCCTTGTTTCAAAGCAGAGCTGAGGTGGGTGGGATTTGCCAAGCTCGATCCCTATAATATTGACTTATGGGGATCCCTTCCAGCTGAGGAGAGCGACAGGCCCTCATAGGGTGCAGTCAACCTGTTCTTTGTGCACTTCCACGCTTGCTTCTCAGGATAACAATGTGCATCTGCGTTTTTCAGGATAGAAGTGCCTGGTTGAATATACCACTGATGTTTTCGGTGCTGGACAAAGCACAAAACCAGCTAAAAAGGAAAGACGCCACAGAAACCCAGAGCTTGATAGTGAGTATCTGTCGTGTCTCTATCAGGAGGTTTCCACAGTTTTTGGTCTGGAACCGATGGTTGGTCTGGAACCTCCCAGGAACAGGAGGTTTTCATCTGTGTTGATGGACAGCAGACTTCGCACGAACACTGAACCTCAGTGGTGAAGCCAGAAAACCCCTCGCAGGGGGGTTGCCGTGCTGGTTGCCTTCACTCATGTCTGTTTTGTTCAACTTTTGTAGTCTGTCATGAGACGAATGGAGAGCATCCTCCAGTTGACACCCACCCCAGATGAGCTGCTGGAAGACAAACTGAAGAAGATCATGGATGCTTTGGGTAACAGTGAAGACCCAAGCCTGCTGGAGGTGGTCTTTCACACCGGGCTCACTCTGGCCTTGTTCCCAAACCAAATCACTCAGCTCCTCAAGAACATCTGCTTCAAGCCTGCTGTGGTGAAAGTGAGTTGCAAGACTGAGGTGCACAACTGTCTCCACCTCACTGTTCTGGCATGTGTCCTGGCAGGCAGGCTTTGTTTTGGTCAAAGCTTGTTGCTTTGTAGATTGTTGTTCCTCTTCCTTCTCGTTCCTTGGGTTGAAAAGTAACTGTGACCATCCATCCTGGTCTACCTCCAATGTGGAGAAGATGTATGGCCTATGGGAGATGCCTGTCTCTTTACTGACTCAAGGAAGCTGAGGGCATGGCAGAGCTTCTTTGACAGAGATTAGGTGGTTTGAAGCCCAGCCCAAGCGTCCTCCTTCTGCCAAAGGTCTTCCATCACTCAGGTGACAGTGGAGATGCTCATTCCTGAGCGAGGCTTCCCTTCAGGCCTGTCCACGCGCAAGTTGCTCCTGTTATTTGAGAGCTGCAGGAAGCAAACAGGACATTGTGTTTCTTTTCTTGGAAGCAAAGGCAACAGCCACCTCTGGATCATCTCCCTTCCCATCAAGACCATGTTTGGCCTATGGTGTATTCAGTTCCAGAATCCAAACTCATAAATAATTGGGACTTTTGGGGACTTTGCTCATGTCTGGTCACTCCAGCCTCATGTCTCTCTGTCTGATGTACCTTGCTCCCCCACTTGTCTCCTATTCCCTTACCACAAGTTTCTCCCTGATGACAGTGGCCGTGTAGGAGGACCCTTCCTCCCCACCGCTTGCTTTAAAAGCAGAATTGTTCCTCAGACAAGTGAAGTGAGCTAGGAGGATGGTTACCCCACACTTCACTTTCCTTTGTGTTTCTTTTCCAAGGGGTCCTACCTTCCCACCATGCCTGGAGACCTGCTTTTTGATGTGAAGAACTGGAAAATTGGATCAACAGATAAGATGTGGCGTAAGTATTGGGCAAATCTCACTGCCCCTGTGCATGCAGGGCAACTGATTGAGATCAGCCACGGTTTGGAGGGAAGGGATTAAAGACTCCTGAAGGCCGTCACTGTCCTCCTGTTGAGTCCTTCGTGGTCTCCACCTGGAGATCCAGCATTGGCTCCCTTTATGACAAGCTCTGTGAGAGGCATGTGGTGGGGCTGGATGCCAGGAGGCAGGTGACCAGCCTGTCATCCTCTTGGTGAGCTTCTGGCCATGTTCCCATCATGAAGGTTGTTGTGGGAGTAACAGACTAACTGTATCCCCTTTCACACGTAGGTTGTCAGTGCGGCTCATACTGGATTGTCACTAATGTAAGTGTCTCCTCCTGGCTGGTTGTCTTTGCAGCTCTGTCTTCTTGAATTTCTCACTGCATCTCTGCTGTCTCCATGAGAAAAGCCAGGCTTGGGATGAGCTTCTTAGGTCTTCTTCTGACTCCCAGAGCTTCCCATCCCCTTTGCACCATCTTGGAGCACACTTTGGCCTCTTGGCTGGCTGTTTCTACTGGGTGGTCACTATAGATGCTCCTTCTGCTGCCCTGCTCTCCTTCTAATGTGCACTCCAATGTCACCTCTGTGTCAAGTGGTCCTTTAGCTGCAAGAGCAGCTGCAAGGCTCAGAAGCCAGGTGGGTTGTCCTCCAAGCCAGGTGGGCTCTTCTCCCAGGCTAAATGGAGCTGGGACTCATGTCCCCATGGAAGCAGTGGAGGGAAGTGGGTGCTTCCAGGTCTTGGTTCCTCTTGTCCCCAAATTGATGCCTGGACTTGTCCTGCTGGCTGTAGGAAGAACCTGGTTCTTCTGGAGATGTTTGCTCATAGGCACACATCTCCTCCCGCCTCTTGTTAAGCTGTTGCAATGACCCCATGTAGAAAGCCAGGTAGAGGACGTGGAAACTCCCTTTGGTGCCTTCAGCACCCAGCTGGGCTTCCAGACTTGTCTCTCACTCCATGCTCACGTATTCGAATGCAGTGTGGCCTTCCCATGGAACGGAAGAAATGTACGTGTGGTGCCATTGTCGGGGGAACTAACCACAGACCTGAGGCAGGCTTCACGGAGAATGTCATGTAAGTCAACCCTCCTGGCTCCGCAGCCCCAGAGGGCTTCACCCGTCCACCCAACCCTCCTGCAGAGCCACAGGCACAGGGAAAATTCCATGGCTGGCCAAAGCAAAGGTCTCTGCATCCTGTGGTCCCGCTGTGGGCCCTAGCAAAAGACATGGCGGGTAATTGCCTTTTCTGAACGCAGCACCACAGATAAAACAGAGAAAGGGTACATCCTGGAGAGCCCTCTGGTACGGAGGAATGACTCAGAGAGGTGCCTATCGCCTGCCTGCGTCAGTCTTGCGAGAGCTCTGCTTCATTCATCCCTCTTGCTGGGGGTCTACATTGACCAACAGGTGAGCGACCACTGTGCTGTGAGAAGCGTTCAGCCTAGCTTGTCAGGAGACCTCGAGAGCCTAATGGAGGAACCTGCCCCACCTTCTAGGCAATTTTAGACCTGATGAAAAGGAAACCAGACAACGTGGAAGAGTTCTTTTGGGGCCACCTTCAGAAGGATGTGGAGTGCCTGGCAGAAGCACTCAGCAGGAATGTGGAGGATGCTGTGGTGACTGTTCATCTGTTTCTACAGCACCTGAGCAACTACAAACCAACAGGTAAAGAGGTGCTGAGAAGCACCAGGAGGCCACCAGTAGGCTCATGGCCACTGGGTTTTAACCAGGACCAGTGTCATTGGCTCCTCCTTCCTGGGTCAGTCTCCATCCTGGGAAACTGGTGAGAAGACAGGGAGGACCATGAAGGCAGTGAACTCATTCAAAGCACTCAGGCCAGACCAGCCTGAGGGCATGAGCAGATTGGGAGATAATTTGCTCCAAGTAGGCATATGTGTCATCCCTTCTGCTCTTGGTTCCTCTTATTTCCAGTTCATCTTACTTCTCACCATCAAGAAACCCAACAAAGCTCTGGGCAGAGCCCAGGGTCTACAGAGTAAAAGCTCACATATTCCTTCATGTCTTCTACAGACCAGAGCGTAGTCTTGAGCGTCCTGAATCAGAAGAAAGACCGAGAAGAATGGGAAACCTCCTTCAAAGCCCTGGCTCAGCCATTTTTTCAGGTATGCCTGTGCCTAGCTGCTGCTCGCAGGTGTTGCATAGCCAAAGTGCTGCGTTGGTCGTGGCCGTGTCCATGTCCAGATACATCCACTGAGCTCAGGGCATTCTCACGTGGAAGAAGAGATTCGCCCCCTCTTCTTTAAACTGTGACTTCATCCTGGTGTGGTCTCCTGCTCTGCTGCTGCAGAGAGCTGTTTTCTTGGATGATTTTTATAGGCCAGTCCTCCCTGGAAACCAGCTGGTTTTCTTCCCTTGGAGAAAATCACCTCTGGGTTTCTCCCTGGGCAGTTCTGATCTTGTCCCTTTGGTAGCAAGTTCTCACCATGCCCCATACTTCTCCAGAGTCCTCGTTACTTTTCTTTGCCCCAAGACCCTGTGAATTCCCTCGGCCTACTTGGGTAACAAGGGTGGCTTCTAACGACTCTGGGTCCTTGCAGGAGTTGGAGCAGAGCCTTAATTCTGTCAAGGAGCAGAGGATGAATGGAGGTCCCCATGGTTCCAGCCTCCTCCTGAAAATTGCTTATGGCCAGACACCGCATTTCAAAGACCTGCCAAGTCAGGGGTTGATCAACCAGCCTTGCCTGTGGAAATACGAACAGAAGATGACCATCCAGACCCTGATGCGTTTCCTGCAGCAGGAAGATGGAGAAGGCACTGGAAATCCATACCCCATTCTGCTGGAGCTTCTCTTGAAGGTTGGCTGTGGGAACATCCCCTCTCCACCAAAGCACATGCAGTAGATTCAGTCTGGTTGGGGTGCGTGGGGCACTGGGGTAACTTCCCTCCTCCCCACCCCCCCCCCCCACCCCCCCTTCCCCATGTTTCTTTGTAGCAACCAGGCATGACAGTGTCTTACTCTGGGTTACCCCGTGGTGGCAGATAAGATCCCTATCCCTTGAATCACGCTGGGTTTTTCTCTTCTAGCTTGAGAACATCCAACACATCCGACACCTGCCTGACATTTTCCAACTGCAGAATGCCCTGATCCACCTTTTCCAAAACAGCCATAAAGCGGAAAACTACACAGTCAGGCAATTCCTGGACCAGCCTGGGTTTTCAGGTGCGATAGGGAATCTGGTCATCCCTGGAACATGGGTGTTAGCCCCTCAGCACCCAGATGCTCTGCTGAGAAGCTGCTGCTGTCGTTTGCATGGTGCAGCCAATCCAACCAACACAAGAGCAGCCCATCGAGGCTGGAGGTGCCTCTGCAGGAGCAGTTGTTTTTTTCTGGGGGGGGTGGGGTGGGTGGGGAACTTAGGAGAGGGTGAAGGTCCGAGACATTGAGGTGGATCCGGGGCAGATCCTTTCTCCTGGGGCATTTGGTGCTTGGTGAGGGTCTTCTGCTGTGAGCAAGCAAGATAGGTGAGATGGGCTTTTCAGCTCCTCAGTCACGTTGCCTGGTTGATTGATGTCACATGTGGTCTCACACAGGCTCGAAGCCCAGCTTGAGCCAACGTGTGGCACAGTGCGGTGTGACACCTCCAGTGATGTATCTGTTGGGAGACATCTTTTGACCTGACACGTCTCCTGAAGCATGCCTTGATGGGGCTGTTCTCTCTCTGTGTCTGCAGAGGACCAGCGTTTGGCTTTCAGCAGAGCTGTACAGACGATCCAGAAAGTTTGGAGCAACATTAACAGGAGCACATCCAGCTCAGGTATATGGTTATCCCCAGGGTGTCATGCCCCTCTTTCCTTGGCCATTTCTTCTGGAGATGCTCCAAAGCTGAGCTGCTTTCTACAACTACCCTTCCCAGCAAAATTGCTGAGATTCTTTGCTTTTCACCTGCTAAAAACAAATTTAAAAGCCTTCTGAAGATACAAACTCTAATGAAGAAGCCATCCAAGACCTCAAGGAAAGGAGTTTCTCCTGGGATCAATACAGTGGGTAGAAGACCATTCCACCCTTTTACAGGCATCACCGTCCTGTCAGATGCCCTGCCGAATGACATCACTGCCAGCACCGCTGTCCTTCACCTCCTGCCCACCCAATCGTCCATCAGCCGGCTGGTGACCAGGTTCCTCATAGCACTGCAAAACAGCTGCATTGACACGGCTGCGCAGATCACCAGAGAGAGGCAACGGTAGGTCTTGAGCCGCTCACCTGAGGGCTTTTCCATCTCCTCCACCCTTCACAAAAGCTCCCTGAGAGGTTTTCAGGGCTGGTGTGGGGCTTGCAGGGGAGCTGTGGTGGACAAACGATGGCGTTGCAAGATCCTAGTGGCTTGGTGTCCAGCAAAGCGGGCCCTTGATGGCAGAGTAGGATGAGTTGAGAGGCCCTGCAACCACACAGGGCAACTGTTCCTCTCCCAGGTCCATCTCCGCAGAAGAGGTGAAGCCCTCCTCTGTGCTGGCTGTATCCAAGAGCGATCTGCTGACCATGGCGCTCGCCAACTTGCAGTATGAGATAGATGAAGATGGCACCAAGACGACCTACTTTGACTTTGAGATGCTGCAGCGGCAAGTGGTTCATCGCTTCATCAGTGGGAAACCCATCATCAAGGCTCAGGTGATCTCAGTGATGGCCAGGTTGGGTTGTCCTAGGCTGGTGGTGAGGTTGGGGTCTATTTCCAGCCTCTTCTATGTGCCTTTCTGGAGTCAGCAGGTTCAACTGAAGGCATTGATAAATGCCTGCTGTGCATCTGTCTCTCCTCCTTGGGTTTTGATGGAGTGCCATGGCCAGAAACCACTTCTGTGGTCATGAAATGGTGGGCTGAAAGGTAGCATGAGGACCTACAGCCCTGACTTTTGTGAAGGGGAAGCCAGCCAGGTTTCTTTGAGAACGAAGGAGGAGTTGGTAGCTGTTCAAAGAACTTTAAGAAGCATCTTCCAGAATTATGGGTGGTCCAAAGTGGGACTCTGAACCACCTTGGAGGAGCACCCCCCTGACTGGGGCTGTTGGTCTCCATTCTGTGAAATGCAGCCTGGAGCCGGTGGGAAAAGGGGACTTGGGGACACTAGAATCAGGCTGTCCTGCAGCACGTGGGTTGTGCATGCTCTCCTAAAGGTGACCAGTCCACACGGGCTGTTCCTAGGATCTTTTTGGTCCTTGGAAGTAGCTCCCAAGAGGACTTTCTCCATTGCCTTGCTGGGGACAGAGGTGAGGCTGTGAGCTCCTCAGATCCTCCTTCACAGAAATGCCTTCTTCCAGCCATCAGGGTCCTCCCCCGATCTCCACAACCCCACAGTGGCCTCAGGAGGCCATCCACCACCTCCTGCAGAACCCTCAGGGACATCCCATGGCCCACACCTGCCCAGATGAGCTTCTCTGCTGGCCCCTGTTAAGTGCCACCAGGCATATTTGTAACCAGCTGTCCCAAACCCTTTCCAGACGGCTCCATCCATTCCCCGCAACAATGTGAGGACCCTCCAGGACACCAAGATGAAAGTCAGGGACCAACTGGACCAGGTAGGAAATGGATCACCGGTCTTCTCCTCCATCCAACCCTGAGGTCTCCCCTCAAGTTCTCTGTCACAATGGGGGCACAAAGACTGGGAAGATGTGTGAGAAGACCCAAGGCCAACTCAAGTAGTGGGTTGGGAGACCTGGCAGGACTCAGTTCTGTGCCAGGGGGATGAGCAGTCTGGGAAGGCATCATTTTGTGGTGTTCCCAGCCCTTGCCAGGTCACATTCTTGCCATTCTTGCTGCCAGGAGCCGCTCAGCATCAACCAGCAGAAGCGCATCATGGAAGAGGCCCGCTCAGTCAACGCCATCTCCAATGTCCTGGCAACTCTGAAGGTGGCTGCTGAGTTCCTGGCTGTGACAGGTGGTGACCCGAAGCGCCCGCTGCCCGAGTACATCCAGCAGGAGCTGAGGATGGATGCCAGTGCAAAGCAGTTCAAGGATGTGCCGGTGCGTGAAGGATTCAGGGTGGGTGGGAAGTGGGACCTTCATGCCTTCACCCCTGCCTCTCTGGGCAGGACTTTGTGTCTCCCATGGCTCCCACCACCTTCACATGCTCCAAGTTCCCCAAGTCTAGTGTCCATGGAGGGCTGGGGGTCTCCTACTTGGAGCAAAGAGATCCTGGGCACCAGGGTGCGTTTAAAAGCTTGGCTGGGTGGTGCCAGGTCTTCATGCTGTGTCTGTCAAACTCAGGGACACCTCTGGTGCTGTGGATGGCCCACAGTAGTTCCTTGAGGGACACCAGTGATGTGGGAGCCCACCTGGATGCTTGAACTGGGCAGTTGAGGTGCAGCCATTGGAGGATGTTGGTGGCCCAATGTGTCCTCCTCCAGGACACACTGGAGTTGAGCATGGATGGGACACTTCCAATGACCCGAACACCTGTACTTCTCTATCCCCATTCTTCAGGTGGTGCCCAACACCCAGCTGAAGCACATCCTGTCACTGTGGCAGGTCCTGGCAGCTCGCAGGTCCATGCTGTTGGTACAGATGAACCAGGTGAGGGAGATGAGGCTTGGGGAAGGGAGGGGTTTTGTTCCCCTGGGAGGAGAAAGGAGATCTACACTGCTGCAGCCAGGCAGCGTTTTTGACACCTCTGTCTCATCCCTTCCCTGGGTAAAATCAAGGTCTCTGGCCCATCCTCAAGATAATCCACTCCCCTGGGTACTTTCAAGTCTGGCTCACATCTTGGAAGCTCTCTGGGTGGCCCTGATGTGAGGTTCAAGGAGACAAGAGGGTTGTGGTTCTCCTTCCTCCATCAGATGTTGTTTCCAGATCCATCTGGGTGGGGTGTGCTGGGGTCTCCCTGTTGCTGACGCTGGTGGTCTTTTTAGGATCCCTTCTGCTTGGTACCCAAGCAGTTCCAAGCAAATCTGGATGCAATGCAGGCAAAAGCCTTGTCCTCCAAATTGTCCAACACCAACCTCGACCTCTTCCTCATTGAGCTGCACGAGATGATCATGGTGGCACTGTCCAAGCACCAGCCTGACCATCCGTAAGTCCAGATCATATCCTGGGACAGACAGAGTGGTGGCAGAAGTAACAGCTTCCTAGGAGGGTCTGGTTGGGGAAGGACCTCTGAAGGTCTCTGGTCCAAGTCCTGCTCCAGGCAGGTTACTCAAGGCCTCAACTGGTTGCGAGTTGGTGTGTCTCTGTCTTTGGAGATGCTCATCTTCGGGGCTGTCCCAAAGTGGCATCACCCCTGATGGGAAGAGCTTTTTCTTATGCCTGACCATCAGCTGACTCGTGGGCTCCTGATGCCACTGGAGATACTCCAAGGTAGCCTCTAACATGAGGCATTGGCCACCATTGACCAGAAACCTTGGCCATCATTGAGAGCCGCTATTGACCAGCAACCTTAACCAAGATAGTGCTTATTGTTGACAGCCAGCATCGGCCATGATTGGCTGCTGGGGGTGGTGGGACATCCATCCCACCTCCACCTGCTCACCCCACCTCCTCTGCCTCACCCACAGGCTGCAGTTTGCCTTTAGGTGCTTTCTGGAAGACAACAAAATCCCTGAGGACTCTGTCGCCATCCTCACAAATGTCCTGGAACCAAACATTCCCATCAAGAACATCCTCTCCGTCTGGAGGACGGCTGCAAAGACCAGTCAGATCAACATCCCTGCCTACGGCCAGGAGAGGCCAGCTCAAGGCAGCCATTAGCCCCTTTCTTGCGATGGGGTGGCTTGTCCCCATGGGCGCAGAGGAAACATGTACCTCTCATTCCAGCTCTGGAGGCAACACATGAGCTATGTGTGGGCTCCTGGAGCAGCCCAAGCTTCCAAACACCCAAACCCCTGTTCCCTGAGGCCAGGTGAGAAGCTCTCACTTGGACCCACCATTGGCTGCTCAGGCACCCCAAGCATTCCCTGTCCCTCCAACCCTGCTGAGCTACAGCACGAACTTGGAGATCATCCCCATGGACATGTCCCCAGTGCTGCTACTGCTGTCCTCAGTTGGCCAACTCTGCCCCCCAGCAGTCCCCAAGGGAGGGTCTGGGGAGCTGGAGCCCCTCTACCACCCCAGTGCTGGCCAAGGAGTGCTTCTGTGTGTCCCTGTGCCCTTTGCTGGTGGCTTCTGTCCTGTCTTGTCCCTTCTTTCCTTTCCTGCATCATTAAATGCTCAAGAACCCATCTTGATTTCATGTTGTTCCCAAAATGGTGGCGGAGGGGACCCGGCTTCTCCACACCTTCCCTGCGGGTATCTATAGACTATATATATATATATATACACACACACACATTGATGAGACTTCCCCAGTGTCTTCTCCAGGCTGGGCCATCCCAGCTCCCTCAGTCTCTCCTAGGAGAGCTGCTCCTGTCTCTTCATCGTCTTGGTGGCCCTTCCCTAAGTCTAGTCTAAAGCTCTCCGTAGAAGTCTGGCCAGCTTGCTGATGAAGACCCACTTGTCCCAGTTGGTCAGGTGAATCCCATCGTCTCCCAACAGACTCAGCTTCTTCTCAAAGGCAGACCCGACTTCTCAAAGATAGATCTGGCTTCTCAAAGGTAGATTCATGATCATGGCATGAGTACGGCACCAGCCCTGCAACCTAATGCTCCAATCCCTTCCTCATCTTCCCTGGACTCTCTCCAGTATGCCCATGTCTCTCTTGTACTGGGAAGCCCAGCACTGGACCCAGCTTCTCCAGGTGTGGCCTCACCAGAACAGAGGTGAAGGACCCTCTCCCTCCACCGTGAGCTAGCTGCCTTTGTGGCAAGAACTCATGGTTCATGGCCAACTTGGTGTCCACCAGCACCTTTTCTACCAAGCTGCTGTACATGCTGGTGTTCCCATCACGTCCTGGTGCCAGGGGCTCTCTGTCCTCAGGGGCAGGACCCCATGAGGTTCTTCTCAGCCCATTTCTGCAGCCGTTTCGTGTCACGTCACGCTGCTCGGTGGCTGGCTGATGGCTACTCCTCGGCACCGTCACGCTTGTGTGTTCTCAGCCAGCATTGAAAAGTGGACACAGTAATTTTATGGATACACTTCTATATATGTCTGTATGTGTATACATTTCTATGTACAGATGGTCATTTATAAAGCTATAGAATTAAAATTAATTCAGCCACAAAGGCATAGGTATGAAACACATCAAACCTCATTTAATAAGAGTGAATAGACTGAAGAATTAAATGCTTAATATTTAAATATTTAATTTTTTGGATACACTTCTATATATGTGTATATATAGAAGTGTGTATATATATATATGTGTATATATATGGCATATCAGCTACTCAACCACGAGCGACCTTCACAAGCATATATCCACCCATTTGCCACATCCTGGCTGTTCAGGTCCTCCTGATTAAATAAATATTTAAATGTGAATAGAAACAAAAGGAAAAGGAGCACGTCTGGCTTCCCTATAAATCTATAGAAATGAAATCAACATGGCCACAAAGCCTGAGGTATAAAATGGATAAACCCTTGAGTTTTTCTCTGACTTTTGCCTTTCCACCAGTCCCTTGCATCTCGCTGTGGAGGGGTGAGGGTGTGACTGGAGTTGTGCCACCACGGGGGAGCATGTGGCCAATGTGCTTGTGAGGTGGCAGCTGCCACGGTAGCTGAGGGACCCCGAGGAGGCTCACGGCTTGTGGAGGACCTGAACACCAGGAGGTGGCAAACGGGTGGATACGTGCTTGCGGAGGTTGCCCGTGGCTGAGTAGATGATAGGCCAAGTGAAGGCCAAAAGTGTATGTAGGGGTTTGCGACGTCATTGGAGGACCCCATAGGCCAGGAAAGGGCCCGTGGGTTGTGCAGCGTCTTAGGAGGTCGTTTGTGCCCAAGCGGCTGATAGAGTAGGAGCAAGTTATGGATTGTGTAGGTGCTTGTGAGGCTACTGGCACCTGAGTCAATGATAGGCCAGGCGCTGGCACACGGCTTGTGAACGTCCTTGTGATGTCAGTGGTGCCGGAACACCTGATAGGCCAGGAACAGGCACATGACAGGCATAGGTGCTATGACATCACCTGTGGCCGAGTGATGCACAGGCCAGCAGGATGCACGTGGCTTGTGTAGGAGCATGTAGTTTCACTGGTGCTGGAGCAGATCTTAGGCCAAGAGCAGGGCTATGGCTTGTGTAGGTGCCTCTGATATCATCAAAATAATGTGCACACACACCCACACGCACCCTAAATACAGGTTTTTGGAAGAACTGTACACGGCACGTGCCCGCGTGTGACAGTGTAACATGGGAGTGGCACCAGGAGGCTCTGAGGTCACATCTCCAGTGGCATCCCATGGCCGTGGGGCTCAGTGTGAAGCAGCCACATGGGGCATCCTGAGGGACAGGAGCTGCCTGGCTCCATCTCTTGCAGGGATGTGCCTGAGCATGCTGCCAGGAGGAAACCACAGGCTTCTCACCCAGGCGCTGCGGGGGGAGCGCGGCGGACGCCGCGAAGCCACGTGGGCTGTGGTTTGTGCACCTGCAGGCTCCAGCTCCCAATCTGCCCAGGGGAATAACGGCTCCTGGGTGACATGCTGAGAGGCAGGGACACTTCTGAGCCTTTGGGTGGCATGTCTGCTGCCGTGACGGGGACATGGTGCAGCTCCTGCAGGGGACCCACCGTGGGGTGCTTCAAGGTGGGACAAGCCAGCCAGAGCTCCTGGGATGAAGCTCTTTCCCTGGGCAAGGATCTTTCCCAGCCACTGCTCCCAGCACGGTGGGGTCTGTAGCAGGGGCAGGGGCTGTTTCCTTCCTGTCCTGATGCAGACCCCAGAGCGGTTTCAGTGTCGTGGTTCCCACCGCTCAGGGGCAGATGGCCTCTTGGCCTCTTGACTTCTTGGATGAGCCAAGCGCAGGAGATGCCCAGTGCTCCCAGTCCCCGTAGAGGGGTGCAAGGGGGTGACAGACTCATTTGCCCTCCACACCCAGCTTGTCCCACAACAATCTCCCGCTGCAGCAACCATGACGCCCACCTCAGGACAGACATGTGTCCCTCATATATGGTCATGAACAGTGCTGGAGAAATTCATTGGAGGGCTAGCCTGTGTCGGAGGGGGAGATAGCTCCGGATAGCGTCTAAAAAGGTGCTGCTGCTTCTATTGGCTCCTCCTGCAGCTGGGTCGGCATCTGCAGGGGTATATTAGCCTCCTGGCGTCATCGTCCCTGTCAGTGCCCAGGAGCCGTGACAGGGAGTGAGGTGCAGCTCAGGATGGGGAAGGAGGGACTCCTGTTCTTTCAGGTGCTGTGGCTGCTGCCCTGGGTGCAGCTGTGCAGGGGTAAGCCTGGGGTCCCTTGTCCCACAGCCTGGGGTCAGCAGGCAGCAGCGCGGTTGTTGGGACACCGCTGGGAATGGGGTTTCTTTGCAGGTGCCACTGAGGCGAGGGGGAGAAGGGGCTTCATTCAGCTAGTGCTATGCCTTTCCCTATGTCCCTTTGGTTGGGAGAGAGGGATGAGGGCCTGGGGACATGGCACCGTGCAGAGGTTGATGGGCTGGGGAGGAGAGGGTGCCCGGTGCAGGGCTGGATGTGCCGTATGGGTGGGCATGGGCAAGAGGCAGTGGGAGAAGGTGCTGCAGGCTATGGGGTGCTCAACGGCCCAGCAGGTCTCTCACCGGGCACCCCCAGGCTTTTTGCAGCCTGCGGGGAGAGGAGGGACTCTCACACCCACACCGCCCTGGGGATCACCCAGAGGGTGAAGGGTTCCCATCCACGTGCCCGTGATCCAGTCTGGGCCGCGGAGACCTCTCCTGACCCATCCTGTGTTGATATTTGAAGGGGCTGCAGAGGTGAGGCTGGAGAACGGCGGCAGGCGCTGTGCTGGGAGAGTGGAGGTGAAGCAACAAGGCCAGTGGGGGACCGTGTGTGGTGTATTCTGGGACATGAAGGATGCTACGGTGGTTTGTAACCAGCTGGGTTGTGGGTCTGCTGTGGGAGCTCCTAAGTACGAATACTTCGGGCCAGGATCTGGCCCTGTCTGGATGTTTGGCGTTCACTGCCGCGGCACAGAGCGTGCCCTGTCTGACTGCACAAACAGAAGAGAGTACCAGGAGGACTGTAACCACAGTTTGGATGCTGGAGTGATCTGTTCAGGTATGGGGCCAGCCAATCGCCCACCTTTGCGGCTGGGGTGGGGGAAGGCACCTGGATGTGCCCTCAGGGAAACGGGGGGCACTGGGGAATGGCCTGGTGTGGCTGGTCACACTGCTAGGCTGGGACAGTCATTGCTGGTTTCCTTGAGCCCTGAGGAAGGGCCAGCGGGAGCCTGCCCTTGCCTGACCCCTGATGTGGCGCAGCCCACCCTCTGTGGGTGCCCTGGGCCCGCAGCCTCTGTTGGTTCCCATCTTTCTCCTCCCATTCAGCCAGGACCTCTCTCACAGTGCTGAGGACCAGGTCCCCTGAGGCCAGTGGCACTGAGAGCAGCTCACGCGGCCACCCACAGCCCCGGGGCAGGGTCTCCTTGGGCTCTGGTGCTCTGGGTGCTGCCATGCCCGGTGCCAGGCTTTGAGCCGCCCCTGGGGCTGGGGGTTTGGGAGAGAAGGAAACCCACAAGTGCCGTGCTGATGTCTGAGGAGCAGCAGGGGGGCCCTGGCATGTCTGGGACACCAGCACCCCCTGGGAGCTCTGGGGGGGTGTGGTGGGCTTTTTGCCTGCAGCTGCCTTGGAGATGGGACGTGGGCATGTAACTGCCAGAGGGCTCGAGGGACTCCTAGGAGTCTTTGACTTCTCCAGGATTTGTCCAGCTGACTGGAGGTGACAGCCCCTGCTCAGGACGCGTGGAGATCCATAGCAGGGGCAGCTGGAGAGCCGTCTGTGACTCAGACTTTGGTCCCAAAGCCGCTGATGTGGTCTGCAGGGAGCTGCAGTGCGGCGCAGCCCTGTCCGTGGTCGGGGCAGCTCCCTTTGGAGAGCACGCCGGTCCCATGTGGAACGGACTACTGCAGTGCATGGGGAATGAATCCCTCCTCGTCTCCTGCCCCAGGGGACCTCCCAGGGACCAGCCTTGCACCCACGGGAACGCCGCTGGCATCATCTGTACACGTAAGGATTCCTGCTGGGGCGTCAAACAGGAGGGTGATGCTGGGGACAGGGGAGTAGGGCAGGGAGGGTGCTGCGCCAGGCGTGAGGATGGCAGGCGTGACGTGGTTGCCTGCAGCCCTAAAGTGATGCAGAAGGAAGAGAAGG
Source organism: Falco peregrinus (assembly GCF_023634155.1). Taxonomy (NCBI): domain Eukaryota; kingdom Metazoa; phylum Chordata; class Aves; order Falconiformes; family Falconidae; genus Falco; species Falco peregrinus. The sequence goes on along the minus strand of NC_073723.1, from coordinate 104,710,336 downwards.
GCAGGGTCTCCTCCGCTTGGCCTCTCCTCCAGCTGCTGAGGGAGCGAGAGCACAGGTCTGCCCTGCCTCGTCCTTCTCTGTTCCCAGAGTACACGGGGTTCAGGCTGAACAATGGCACAGCGTGCGAGGGGAGGGTGGAGGTCCAGGTGCAGGGGACCTGGGGCAGCCTCTGTGCCTCCCGCTGGGATCTCTTGGATGCCCACGTTCTCTGTCGTCACCTCAACTGCGGGTTTGCGGAGACCATTCCCGAGCGAGGGCGCTTTGGGAGAGGAACTGGCCCCATCTGGAGAGATTCATTTCACTGTAACGGGACTGAAGAGCACCTGGGGCAGTGCTCCATGACCACCCTGGGGGCCTCACCCTGCTCCCGTGAGGATGAAGCCGCTGTCATTTGCTCAGGTGAGTGCTGGGAGAACAAAAAATGGGTTAATTCCATTTCCCTCTTGAATGCAAGACAGCAACCCAAAGCAGGGTACCCCGTGCCAGTGCCAGGATTCCACCAGGAGCAATCTGGAGGGCTTTCCCCGCTCGGACTGACGGCTCTGCTGTGGGAGAGCAGAGGACTGAATAGGGGCAGGTGTCTTTGCCATTCAAGGTGGCAGTTCCAGCCCTGGATCCACGGCCAGGACTCCACCATTCAGACTCATCCATGGTGGGATGGGCCTGGGACAGGGCTGCAGGGCTTGTCCCCACTCCTCTGGCTGCAGACGGCCCTGTCCCAGCCCCCCAGGGATATGCTCAGAGCCCAAGCTGACCACCACAGGGTCTGCCGGGGTGCCCCCAGCAGGAGCAGCACACCAAGGGGCTGAGCTTCAAGTGGGGCTGGTGTTAAAGGGAAAACACGCGGATGTGGTTACCGCTGGGCTTGCTTTCATTACCACTCGGAGCTGGGCCACCACCCCAGTGAGTGGCAGAGAACCAAGCGATACAGCATGGCTTATAGACACTTATCAAACCATTAGTTGGTGTCTGAAGTTTTTAGGAGTTTCCTTTGGTCCTGTCAATTCTGCAAATCCATCACTTGACCCTGTCCCAGGGGATTCATCTCCTCGGTTCCAGGCTCCTCCTCGGATCGTGATCTTCTTTCTGCTGCTTTAACTCACACACTCCTTCAAGCACGCTTCGTCTTTGAACAAGCAATTCCTATTCACTAATTCTGAATACTCTGATTACTCCTAGTAATATTGAATACTAATATAAATATTCCTATTTGTATACTAATTTTTCCTAGAAACACCCACATTTCTGGGAGCACCTGTGTGCACAAATTGATCATCTGTTGCTTCTCTGTTCTGCCACTGATGAACTTGACCAAGTTTTAAACCAGCCTTGGATCAGGGCTACACTAGGGACGAGGCTTGGTTCTGCCATTCAGCAGCTTCAGCACTTTAAAAGTCTTAATTTAAATTTCTTAATTACAGATACATTTTCTTTAACAGACAGGCTTTGCCCCCTGCTCAGCACAAGCCCCAGGCTTGTACCGCTCGCTTGGGCAGGCCCCCCTCGCTCTGCTCCCTGCCAGGGACGCCGGCTCCCGGTCCCCATTCCCAGGGACCCGGACAGGCAGAGCCATGCGGGCTGTGCTGGGTCTCAGCAGTGACAGTGCTGAGGCTGGGCAAAGCCTGTTGTGGCACTGCCCACCCCTGGCCCACGCTGGTCCCTCCCACGGGACCTGCCTTGGCAGGGGGATGCTCTGTGACTCTGCCCTGCCAAGAGCAAGGCTGGCACCTCATTCAGGAAGGCTCAGGAAGTGGCAACCAGCCCCATGGAGCCCTGGCCCAGGAGCTCCTTGTGGAGGGCTGGGGATAGGCAGGCAAGCTCCAAGGATCAGAGCCTGGAGGCATGCCACCAATGCCACCAAGGCTGGACCATGGCTGCTCTTCCCAGGCCCAGCTGACTCCAAATCCCTGCGACTGGTGGGTGGGGAGAGCCGGTGTAACGGGCGAGTGGAGATCTTCCACCACGGGACATGGGGCAGAGTCCTGGATGACAACTGGGACATGCAGGAGGCCAATGTGGTGTGCCAGCAGCTGCGGTGTGGAGCAGCGACGGCAGCCTACAAACCCCTGAAGGCTCAGAGAGGGAGGGGCCCCGTGGGGCTGCGAGGGGTCCGGTGTGCAGGGCAGGAGACCAGCCTGACCGCCTGCCGCACCTCCCTGCCCAAGAATGCGCGGGTGGCGGAGATGATGGAGGACGTGGGGGTGGTTTGCTCAGGTGAGTGGCACTGCCCAGACCCCCCTGCCCATCCCCCCCCGCAGGCTCTGGGCTGGGTGGACACCAGCCCCTGATGGCAGCCGGGGTTTCTTCCCACCACAGGGAGTTGGCAAATCCGGCTGGTGGACGGGCCTGGGCGCTGCGCCGGGAGAGTGGAGGTCTACAACCAGGGCAGCTGGGGCACTGTCTGCGATGATGGCTGGGACCTGCTTGATGCCACCGTCGTTTGCCGCCAGCTGGACTGCGGAGGGGCAGTGGATGCCGTTCGCTTCGCTCAATTCGGGGCAGGCTCCGGGGAGATCTGGCTGGACAACGTGAACTGCTCTGGGAATGAATCTGCTCTCTGGGATTGCCCAGCAGTGTCCTGGGAGCAGCAGGACTGTGGGCACAAAGAGGACGCAGGAGTCATCTGCTCAGGTGTGTGCCAGGAGTTGTGGTGGGATCCCTGTGCCTGGGGAAGTGGGAACAAGGGGAAAGCTGGCAATGGCTGAGGCTGTTCCTGGCTGTCTCTGAGCCCCTCCTGCCTCAGCCTGTCCTGGGGGTGCCCCTGCATGAACCTCCTTGGTCCCACCAGGTGTCCCCAAGGGTTGTCAGGGAGGGCGTGGGTGTCCGGCCATCAGGGACATCATTGTCCCCTGGCAAAAGGGAGGTGCCTCTGCCCAGCTGAGAGCCTGCTCTGTGTGTGTGTGTGTGTGTGTTGGGTGAAGAGGCTTCTCTGCCCCCAGAGCCCCAGAGTAGCCTGTTAGGTTTTGGGGTCTTTCCTCCCAGATTTCATGGCCCTGAGGCTGGAGAACAGCAACAATTGCTCCGGGCGGCTGCAAGTTTTCTACAATGGCACATGGGGTGGCGTTTGCTCCAACTCAGTGACTCCCAAAACGGTGTCGCTGGCATGCAAGGAGCTGGGCTGTGGGAACAGAGGGTCTCTGGAAATGCGCCTACCCTATGGTAGGGTGTCCGGCCCCACCTGGCTGGATCACGTGCAGTGTGAGGAGAGAATCAGCTCTTTCTGGCAGTGCCCCTCTTCTCCCTGGAACCCACAGTCTTGCCGTGACCTGCGAGATGAGACCTACATCACCTGCAACGGTAACTGAGCTACCTGGGCACATGCATCCCCCCCAGCCCATGCTCCCTGCTGGGTGCCATCAAGCACAGAAAGGGGGCCACCGGGGCTTTTACTTTACTTGCCAGACCCTGCTGCTGCTGGTGGCACAAATGGGACTCCAGCTCGCAGAGCCCCACACGTTCACCAGCAGTTGCCAGCCAGGCTCGCAGCAGCACCTGGGGGTCTCCAGGCGAGGTCTCCAGAGAGACCAGCCAGGGCCCCAAGGAGCATACCCTCCATGGATACCCTCCTGCTGCTCTGTGAGCCACGACCCCTTTGGGGATGAGCAGTCAGGGTCCCCCACATTGCCGTGCATGTCCCCTGTGTGACCACCGTTGAGAGTGAGGCGATGCGGGGAGGCAGGAGCAGAGCTCAGCCCCACTCTCTGCTGTATGACCCTCCCCTCAGCAGCCCCTTCACTGCAGCATTTCCTTCTGTAGGGAGTTGGACAGAAGCGCCCCCGACCCTGGAGCCCCCATGCCCAAACTCCACGAGCTGCACAGGTAGCTGCTCCTGTGTGTGTCCCCCTCACCTGGTGGGGCTCTGCCTGCTTCCTGGTGCTCTGGGAGGTCTCTGCCTTCTCCAGACAGGGAGAAGATTCGTGCCATGGGAGGCGAGGACAAGTGCTCGGGCAGGGTGGAGATCTGGCACCGCGGCTCCTGGGGGACGGTGTGCGATGACTCCTGGGACATGCAGGATGCTGAGGTGGCGTGTAGGCAGCTGGGCTGCGGCCCTGCGGTGTCTGCCCTGGACGAGGCTGCGTTTGGGCAGGGGATGGGCCCCATCTGGCTGGAGAAGGTGGAGTGCCGGGGGACAGAGCTGTCTCTGCAGGATTGCTGGGCACAGCCTGGGGACAGCGGTGCATGCCGGCACAAGGAGGATGCTTCTGTGCGCTGCTCGGGTGAGCTGCGGGGCTGGGAACCCTCACGGGGCTGTTGGCGAGGAACCAGGGAAGGTGTTTTCCCCACTGGGTCCTATCGCACCTCCAGAGGTCCTAAGAACAAGGCCATCCCTGTGGGGCACGGGAGCCAGCTGGGCAGCAGCCCCTCCAGTGGGGCTGGATGTCCTCTGGCTTCTGCCTGCAGGACCCTGAAGCCCCCAGGGGCACCTACCAGGCTACCTGCACGCATCCTGCCCTATACCCAGAGCAGGACCCTGGACTCTGTCCCCACCACCTGGAGGAGGGGCAGTTTGGGTGGGATGTGCCAGGAACAGACGCACACACACACACACACACGGCATGTCTGAGAGGAGGCCCCCTGGTACCTGCACGCCCACCCTCTCAGCCCAACTCCCCTTCTCTTCCTCTGCAGCTCCACTCAGAACAGCAGCACCAGCTTCCCAAACAGGTATCCTGTCCTTCCCACCAGCACTGGCCCCTTGCTGGGGCGTGAAACTCCCAAGAAGAGGCATGGAGGTAGTGGTGGTGGGGGCAGGGGTTGGGGAGGGGTGTCATTTACCCAGTTTCTCCATCACTCCATTGTCTACCCCAGTGTAGTGGAGGTCAGGACCAGAGTGTCCTATCCCCCCACCTCTCCCAGGCTTGCTGCTGCCCTTTTTGTGTTCCTGCCACGCAGATCCCACCCCAGAGCATCTGACTGGCAGCAGGAGCATCTCATTACCTGTCGTCATCTGCATCATCCTGGGGGGCCTTCTCTGCCTGCTCCTGGCCCTCCTGGTTGGGCAAATACAAAGCGCCAGGGCTTGGCGCAAAGGTGGGTCCTTCCTCAGTGGCCCTGGGGGAAAGATGCGCCATGGCAAGGCCAGGGGTGCTGTGAGGTGCTGGTGAGTGGCACAGGCAGAGCTGGGGGGGATAAAAGTGTGTGCCACCTTCGTTCCCGTGTACGGCCTCGCTGCCTGACCACAGGCCACCAGCAGCAAGGGGCAGAGAGAGTCCAGACACAGGAGGAGTTAAGGATGGGGCAAGGACAGAAATGGGAGCAGAGGGGAGACAGGCGAGGACATCACACTGGCGGCACTCGGGGCAGGGGGCTCTGTGGCAGGGGCGGGTGCCAGGAGGAGCACAGGGCAGCAGGGTCAATCCCCACGGCATCAGGCCCCCAGGTGCTCGTTCTTCTGCCCAGCCCTGACCTCCCCACGGCAGGGCAGGGGCTGTGCTCTGGATCCATGGGGCAGAGAGGGGGCAGATCCAGCGGGAGAGGGAAGATGGGAGCTGCTCCAAGCTCAGCACGTGGGCTTGGGGCCAGAGGGGCACACGTACCATCTCTGGGCGGCGGGTGCTGCCCCAGACCATCTCCATGCCCTCACTGGGGAAGTGGTAGCTGTGACCAGAGGGCAGCTGTGACGACGGCCTTTTGCTGGCCCAGTGGACCAAAGCTGGGGGAGCAGAGCATGATCCTGTCCCCTCTCTGCCTGTCCCTGGTCCAGCCCTGCCTCTCTCTGTGGGCTCTGGGACATCTTGGGAGCCCTTCCCTGCGGCTGTGTATGAGGAAATCAATTACAGACTGGCGTGGGAGAAAGAGGCGAAATTCAGGGGCTCAGGTAGGTGTGGGTCCCTCATGGGGGGCACATCTGCCAGGGTCTGCCTCCTCACCCCCAACCCATGTCCGTCTGCAGTGGTGGGTCTGTGGGGAGAGCAGCCAGGTCCTGAGCCCAACAGAGGAGCTTCCTCCCCACCAGCTCTTCCCATCCCAGCTGGGAACAGCCCCCCTCTGCCTGCCTCCACACCCTGTGTGACACCTGAGGGGTGAGGGAAGATGCTCTGGGGGCCACTCTGGGACAGCATTTGTCCCAGGGCAGTGGGGGGAGTCCTGAGCCCTTCTCCCCACTCAGCCCTGGTTCCGTGGGTCCCCTGTCCCCAGTAGCACTGACCACAAGCCTGGTCAGCAGAGTGCTCACACCTGCTGCACCTCTCTCCAGGCTCCTATTCAGAGGGGTTCCCAATCAAGCTGCAGCCCTACCCCCAGGACAGCAAGGAGGAGGATGGTCTGGGGCCAGCACCAGGTAACGGTGTGGGAAGGAGCGGCTCTCTCCCCCCTGGAGATGTGTGAAGAACAGGGATGTCACCATCAGAGTGGAGGAGGACATGGCGGGGGGGAGTCTCCTGTGGTGCTGCCTGCATCAGTGCCTGAGCCCTGTGCCCTCCCGTCTTCCACTCTGCAGGTTCCTTCTCACTGTCACCGGGTCCCCTCTCCTTTCAGATGTCCTTGACCCGCCTGGAGGTTACCAAGCAGATGGCTATGATGATGTTAGGGAGGCTTCTGGCCCTGGGGAGGATCCTGTGTCCAGGCAGGGAGACTGGGAAATGCCCGTGGCACCAGAGGAGGGAGCAGGGCCCATGGATGCACCTGGAGGTGAGAGGGAAAGAGAGTGCTGCGGTTCCTGGGGCACTATCCCTGGTGCTGGATGAATACTGAGAACCCAGAACCCTGGGATGGGGGAACCTGCCCCGGGAGTTTTCCTTGGGGAGGGTAGGGGGGTCTGGGCATGGGAAATGGAGCTGAACACCTCAGGACTGGTGAGAAGAGAGGAAGGTGATACGCAGACCAGGAGGGGCACCTGTTCATTGCCCTGCCTTGGTGCCTGCAGGGGCAAACCTGCCCTCCCAGAGAAGTGCTGGGGCTCCTGGAGCTGTGGAAGGTGCCTGGTCCCTGTCCCTGGAGAGCGCAGGCTATGACGATGCTGAAGAAGTGTCTCTGGCACATCCTCCTGAGGACACAGAGGCTGTGGCACCAGGGAGGGATGCGAGGTCAGTGCAGCTGGGAGAGCTGTGAGCAGGAGGGAACCATCCCCCTTTTCCCACGGGTAGCAGAAACAGCCAGGCACCCCCTGCTTTCATTACCCTGTTTTTATGCCCCGTATTTGTTCTTACTAAAAGCCTTTTGGGGGTTTGAGCCAGAGCTGGTGCTCAGTGGTGTCTCCCTGAGGCTGCTCTGGAGGAGCAGAATGCAAAGACAAGGCGCTGGGGAAGGGGCACGTCTCAGGGGGAGGGGGCTCGGGGTCAGGCTGTGGGGCTGCAAGAGCCCATGGTCCCTGGGGAACATTCCTGCTGATGGAGACAGTTCCATCCTGCCAGCCACAGTGTCCAGCAAAAACATCGCTCTGCAAATTCCCGTGAGTGCCCATCTCTTCACCCTGGGGTTCCCCAGTTGCTCTTCTCCCCCCCCAGGACCTGCCTGGACCGTGCTGGTCCCATGGCAGAGCAGCCACAACAGAGCTTCTGTGTTGGGGTGAGCCCTAAGGTGGCTGATGGTGCCCTGGGCACCCTGGCCAGCCCCACAGGGGATCGTGGGCTGTGAATCACCTCCCACAGTGGTAAGGAGACAGCTTGATCCCCTCACTGCCCTGGTACAGGGCGCAGAGCCACTCGCTGGAGCGTGTGGAGCTGGGATTGCCCCTTCAAGGACCCCCGTCTCCACAGGCTGCTCCTGCTGCCTCGGTCCTTCACGGATCCCAAGCGCTCCTGTCACAGCCCCAGAGCTGTGAGGCGCCACAGCATCCCCAGGACCCCTCCCCCTCCTGTGCTCCAGCCCCATCCAACTACCCTCCTGCAGCATCCTTTGGGTTTGTGTCGGTGCAGCACCTGTGTGCAGATGCAGGGGGGGTGGGAGCAGGAGGGACTGGGGGGACCTTTGCCTGGGAGGCAGAGGAAGGAGAGCCCATGGGGAGGAAGAAAGGATTCCCAAGAGACGTGAGCTGCAGCCCAAAGCTGACATCCAGCCCCTGGCTTGGAGAAGACCCTCCCTGGGAGGGGGCTCATGTGTTCCTGTTGCCATGCCTGAGGGTATTTTGTGTCCCTCCCAGAAAGCAGGCGCTGCTAAATCTGAGCCAGGGTCCCTCTCCCTCAGCTGGGGCTGTCGCCTACCCCAGCTCCCATGGGCAGAGAAACCTTTCATACAGGGCAGGGAGAAGGATTTGACACCTTGGTAGGAATGTGCAGCCCCGACTGCCCTCCCTGCTCCTGCTGGTGCATCTCCACAAGCCTCAGGCCCTGACGGGCTCTTCTGCTGAAGGCTGGAAGGTATGCTGGGCGTTCATGGCAACGCTCCCTGAGGGAGCAGCGACAACAGGGTAGCACTGCAAACAGCAGGATCCGGCCTTAGAGCACAAGAGGTTAGGAGGCCCCATGGTGTCAGCTACTGCAGTGGGCAGCATCTCTTTCAAGGACGCAAGTGGCCCAAACAACAGCGGGAACAGCTGGTACCTCCGTGAGCAGGGACACGCTCGCCATCAAGATGGGCATGTTGGGATCAACAGGCTCTGCTGCCCCTCCTTCCTCTCCCACACAGCCGTCAGAGGAGAGAGACAACAGCACAATATTTAATTACCTCTGCATAACGAGAGGACCAGCACCTTTGCTGGTGCCGTGGGCTGGCACTGGGAGGAAATAGGGCCACCAAGGTCTGGCTCAGGAGATACGGCATGTATTCACTTCTCTCTACAGGCACCTGACAGAAGTAGCCACGTGTAACAGCCAGCAAAGCCACCAGCCACACTGAGCAGCAGCGGCATCAAATGCGTGAAGTCCCGGTGTCGCTGGGTTTGTTCCCATGAAAATACAGGCTCCTGTCAGGGCTTTAATGAAAGCCTGTCCGGTTTTATCTGCATGACAAGAGATAAATAAAAATCCACTGATCAGCGGCTCACAAGAACTCGAAATGGCTCAGATTCTTCACTGACGTTATATATTTCTCAAGGATTAGACGTGCTTATATCTTTACGGGACGCTGCCTATAGAAAAGAGACCTGTTGTGGGTCAGCTGTGAAATGACCGAGGGCAATCCACCTGAGTATTTGCTTTGGAAGCTGCCCCAAGAGCGGGCGGTCACCTGGAAGATTTTCATCCTGACTGTTCCTGCTTTGTGCGCTGCTCACCAGATAGTGAGTACATGGGGCTGGATTATCTCTCCTGTTTAAATACGCTGTGAGGACACTTCCATCCTGAAGCTGTTTTGAAAAGAATCGATGACTTGGACGCGCTGCCATAACCGAGGAACATTGACGTAGGAGAGGTCAAGGCTGCCTTGGCGATCAATGCACATCAAGGGGTGGCATTTGGTAGACCCTTAACATAAAGGTGCTGTTCAGGGAGATCCCATCTGCTGGTTTTGTGGTCTCCAAACAGACGTGCCCATGTTTTTGGAACAGGGGCACATTTCCACCTTTTTTTGGTTTGACAAAGAGATGGGCAAGAAACTTTAAAGGCAGGTCTACAGTGTAGCTCATCCTACTTGTGCTGTCCCCTTGCAACCTCTCTGAGCAGGGCAGACAGCCCTTCTGGAAGTTTCTCTCTCATCCCTGCAGTCTCCTCCATGAGGCTGTGGAATATTTACCACATTGGTTTTCCAAATACAGTTTTAGCCTGGTCGTTCTCCTCTGGCATTGACCTGCCGTGAGGTATCCTGTTGTTTTACAGAGGGAAATGGATGAAAAAGAAAAATGCCTTGAGTCCCTGAAGCACACAGATAGAGGCACGCATGACAGAGATAATACGCAGGAATAGTACAGGAAAGACGGAAGAGGGACCGACAGCAGTGATGAGGCACAGGGCTCAGCCAGCCAAGTGCACCGCCCAGCCCCATGTTATCCTAGAATCGTGGAATCGTTTGGGTTGGAAGGGACCTTTAAAGGTCACCCAGTCCAACCTGCCTGCCATGAGCAGGGACATCTTCAACTAGATCAGGGTGCTCAGAGCCCTGTCCAACCTGACCTTGAAGGTTTCCAGTGCCAGGGCATCTACCACCTCGCTAGGCAACCTATGCCAGTGTTTTCTTGCCTGTGTCATGAAAAAATCCGTCCTTGGATCTGGTCTGAAACTACCCTCTTTTAGCTTAAAACCATTCCACCTTGTCCTATTGCAACAGGCCCTACTAAAGAGTTTGTCCCCATCTTTCTTCCAAGCCCCCTTCAAGTATTGAAAGGCTGAAAAAAGATCCTTCCTGAGCCTTCTCTTCTCCAGAACAAAACCCCCACCTCTCCCAGCCTTCCCTCACAGGAGAGGTGTTCCGTTCCTTGGATCATTCCCTTTCTTGTACTGAGGACTCCAGAGCTGGACATGCTACTCCAGGTGGGGTCTCACCAGAGTGGAGTAGAGGGTGAGAATCACCTCCCTTGACCTGCTGGCCACACTTCTTTCGATGCAGCCCAGGATGTTGCTGGCTCACGTCCAGCTTTTTATCCAACAGTACCCCCAAGTCCTTCTCTGCTGGGCTGCTCTCAGTTCCTTCACCCCCTCCCTCCAGCCTGTATTGGTATCACTATTTATTTCACATGGGACCAGCACCTTTTGTACCCTTTTCTGTCGACCTTCATCTTTATGCCTCCTTGCCCCCCCTTCCCCTGCACGTCCCTTAGGGGTTTGCACAGCTCCGCTGATTCCCACATCCTTCCCAGTACAGGGTCCCCCCAGTTCACAATCTTGGAGAGTTCAGGCTGAT
>NC_073723.1:102987123-103134623 GCF_023634155.1 Falco peregrinus | reverse complement strand
ACAACCAGGAGCATCACATACACAGACACCACTCCCAACCACACCCTCTGAATCTGTAAATACACAATTTGCTTCATTTTTACTTTTTTTTTTTTAAACTGCTAATCCAGAGAGACCCCTTCCTCACAGGGCGCACAGCCCTGCACCAGGTGCTGCAGAAACCACCTCGCTGCACCATGGAAGCTGCTTTGAGCATAAAGGAAAAAGAAACAGTTTCAGCAGTAACAGCTGAAACAAAAACCCCACAGTGAGAAAGAACAGGTGGTGATACAGCCAGAGAACCTTTAGGTAAAGGTGGGTGCAGGGAATTTCAAAGGTGTATTCAGAGAAGGTCAACAAAACAGCCACCATTGCTACCACCTGCTTATGGTGCATCTCCTCCCATGCGTAAAGCCATTAAGGAATCAACCATGCACTCACAAGCTGAAGCCAACAACTTGATAGCAGAGCAGATGAGATACATGAGTTGCACTGACAGAAGCTCTAAACAGAAGGTGACAGTGCTGAATGGGCTCGGGGGGAGCAGCCCACGGACAGATGCAGACAGAGCTGGAGAGGGGAACCAGGTTCATGATCTTCACCATTGCACAGGGAGTGCAAGGTAACCAAGAAAGGATTTTTCAAGGTAAACGAACTGTGACAGATTAAGAATATCCTTCGATAATTTCAGTTTATCAAAGAATTAAAACTTCCTTTTTCACAGAGGTGCTGCACGGTCAGAGAAAAGCAAGAAAAGAAAAGAAAGAAAGAAAGGGGTAGGAACTACTAAGAATAGAGACCAGAATAACGGGGCAGAAGCAGAACAAGCCAAGGGGGAAGGCAGTGAGAAGAAAGGAATACGCAACGCAAAGCAGAAGACTGGTGCACAGACAGAGTCACGTTGAGGAACAGAGACCATACATATAGTAGGCAATTAAAAACAGTGAATCAATTTTCAACAGTTCCTTCAGAAAAAGGAAACAAACAACTGCCCAACCACTTTCAAACTGAAACTAGAAAAGGAGCTCTATTTGATAAGAAGGGAAGAAAAAAAAAAAAAAGCCTATCACTCAGACCCTGAAGGCATCTGTAAGAAACTTATTTTCAGCTGAGTCACAAGTCATTTATCTTTGCTTTTATAAAAGAAAATATTTGAGTGGATTCCTTGGAGACTATGAGATTAAGAAAAGATTCCACAAAATCTCCAAATCATAAAAGAAATGAAACTGAACGCTGTTTCATATAAACAGTGTTTTGGGATACATGCCAAAAGATATGATGGGAAGGGAATTAGCTTTAAGAATATGAAGAGCAATCCACTCTTTGGAAACTAATCCACAATCTAAACCACATTATTCTCAGCCAGCGCAAGCTGGAATGCTGATTTTAATTCCAAATCTATCCACAGGCTTGCACTCTGAACTGAGGTAAAAAAAAAGGGCAAAGAGCACATTTGTTAAGAATATGTCAGGCTTGCTACTTCAAGGGGTGCAAACAGAACCAAGCAAGTTATCTTAGATATGATCACTATGTTCAGCCTATATCAAAACAAAAACTATGTCCTGATATGTATAGAGCTTTTCAGGTCATGTGAATCATGATGGTTACTGAGCCTCCAGTACTTACAGAAACTCATCAGACTTCAGCTGCGTAGAGAGTCTCATACATGCAAACACACGGAAGACCTGTTTCTCTGTGCTCGCTCCTACACGAAAGGGTGGCTATGGCCAGCCGAACCACAACGCCTGTAGGGCATCCCAGTGAGACGTGAGCATCAGACGAGTGTCTATTTCAAGATTGCTGTGCAGGTCTCAGGAAGATCCCAGCTTCTGACACTTAAGACATCCCTTTTTCATAATAATTCAAAAAAAATTAATATACTTTGAACATGCACACCACAAAAAGTAATCCCTCTGTTCCTCCTTATAGAATTCCTTTCCGTATTGGGAAAAGTTGAGCAAATTTGGAAAAACAGGAAAAGAATTGTACAAATTATGGGAAATTATCAAAAAGAAAAATTATATAGGCATTTCTAATAATCACTAAGAGTTGTTAAATAAAGATATTAAGAACACCTGGCTTTCTACATAGCTGCAGAATCAAAGCTTTTAGAACGGAAAGTTTCAGGAATGTCTGAGTGTGTCTGTACAAAGGAAAGCATGTGGAGCAATTCAACAATGAAATTAAAGGTTTGAGACTTCCAAGAAAAGCCATGCAGTAAGAACCGCCCCCCCCCCCCCCCCCCCCCCAAAAAAAATCAGCACCAAACATGGTACATTGTTCTTATTAACAAGCTCCGGCTACACGGAGCGTAACCCTAACGCAGGCAAGCGGGTAACAGCCTGCTTCCACGGCCCCAGCACCGCGGTGGCCCCAGCACAGCTCACGTGGAGCCCTGCAGAGCGCAGAGTGGGGCGAAGGCGGTGCAGCTTGAGGACGCTTCAAGGCCTAGCAGGCGCAGTGCCCCTTGCCCCCACCCTCTCCGCCTCCCAGCAGTCACGCTTTGCCAATGGCACGGTTAACTCCGAACGGTGACCAAGCAGTGAGGAGCAACACAGGCGAGGAAGTGAAGTCCTGCAAGTGATGAGCAGCACTGGAGGCAGCAGTCTGCATATGCAAAGAAGTCAATCAATACTTTCAGTCTTACTGTTTTCTCAGTGTTCTAATACACTGGTATAAATCTAGTATTCTTCCAGTTTTCTATATATGAAAGAAAACTGAAAACCTCAGTTCCTTTATGTGGAACTATCCTTTTTCCATACTAGTCATCTGAGGGTTGAAATCACTACTTCCACACTTTTGCTATTTCAGTGAACGGAGTTCCTGGTAACGACAGTAGGTGGATATTCTTTCTGTCTCAGAGAGGACACAAATTTTGCTTTTGGTTTGCCAAAACACAGCTGGCCATTCCCAAGCATCAGTGTTCCTATATTCTGATCCCAGTTTTGGAAGAACAAGGGCAGCTCCTCTGCTGTTTAGCCCTTTCTTTCCCAACTTTTTGGGAAAGACTGCTTGTGTCCACTTCCTTTACCTACGACTGTTCGAACTGCTGGAGACATTCTGGTCCTTGGGAGATGCTACTCTATTTTCCATCTTTTGCTGCTTTCCTTCCCTCGCTCAGAGATGAGAGCTCATGGAGAGAAAAGCACCAATACCACATCACTTGTATTTCTTCCTGGCCTCATCCCAACAATTCTCCTACCCACCAGGAGGGATCTGCGTACTTCAAGGGGAGCTGGTGGTTAAGCACTTCCTGGGACAGGAGCTCTGGGTACAGGGGACAAACTAAGTTTGGGGACTACTTACTACCTGTAGGTGACAGCTTTCTCAATTTCATTCCACACAAAGAGGAGTTTTTGGGAGGATTATGCACAGCAGACCATACTCCAATAAAAAGTGCTATAAACCCTTTTCTTCTTTGAATCCATGAAATTTGTCATTAAGAGCTACATAACAGTTTTCAAGGTCCTGCTTTTATCCGAGGCCCTACAGGCCACAGAGCCATAGAAAGCTATTCTTCTGAAATAGATTATAAACATCAAATTATCAATTTAATAAGAAAAACATGCAAGTGAAGTTACTGGCCCCTCTCATAACAGCGCAGCAGCAGGACACATCCACTGCCTTTCTGAAGCTCTGGGTAACAGCAGATTCTTGTTTGTGTGACCGGGGCGTCTCACGGAGCATGTCCTTCCCTCGCCCTGGGCCGCATGCAGGCTCACGATGGGATGCCACTCCTGTGGAGGCGGCCGGCGGCACAGTGCAGCAGCTGCTAACGTTAGCACAGGTACTCGGGAACAGAAAGGCACGTCCGACTGGGGCATGCCACCCCTGGAGGTGGCACAGCTACGCATGGCTTACTAATGAACTACAAGATGGTGGCAACCAGATTTAAGGATGTTCGAAAGAGCCTGTCAGTGCAGGAGAAGCGTGTATTTGGGGTACTGAGGATGCTGTGCTGCACGGGTAAACGGGGACATAATACGAGTTCCTGGGAACACGTGGATGTGCTCCAGCCACTCTATTTCACTCCAAATAAAGAAGTGGATGTGGGGGTGTCCCTTTTTAGGAAATATTTTTCAAAAATTCTTCTCATAGAGTGGGTGAGAGAGAAGGACAAGCATAGAGAAGCCTTTTAAATGCAGAGGAGTTTGGTCACAAAACACCAGGAAGAGAAGTTTTATGGGAGGAGAGAGGGAGGTATCTCAGTTTACCAGAATATAAATATTTTTTCGTTACTTCAAGGCTCACCAGTGAGGTCATTTTCAAATAACCATGGGCAACACACACACACACAAAAATACCAGTTCTTAGATTTTAGTTTAGAAACAACCAACCAACCAACATTTACAAAATCAGCAAATCACCAACCACAAGACATGTCGTATCTGACTTCAGACTAGTTAAGGATTAGGGAAAAACCAGCATTACTATTTCGATGAACACTGCATGGTTACTATGAAGTTTTACTTCTGATGTTAAAATGTAATGGCAGATGTAGAATTCAATAATATAAGACAAAAAACCCCCAAGTGTTTTCAATGCTGATTGTAAGGATTAGCAACATAAAAACTATTTCTGTCCTAATCTGAAGCACACTAGGCAGATTACATGCCACAGCTCCTCCACAGAGGCTAGTGATTTCTCAGAAGTTCTATTTCAGATAATTCATACTCATTTTGATGCATTATGTACATTCTAAGTGTCTATCTATATACACTGCATGGTCCAAGTAATTTTAATGTCTCAATCTTAGCACACAAAATACACTGCCTTGAATTTATTTCTGTCTCCCTCCAAGCACATTGTGGTTTTTTCACTTTACCCCCAAAATCTGTTGCCACTGATAGAAATGGGTGACATTTGCAGAAGAGCTGTGCTAACAATCTTGCTTTCTATGAAGACCAGAACTGCAAGAGAATTCTAAATTCAGATGACAAAAACCCCCTATTACGCACTTTAACTAGGCAAGAATGAGAATACTGCAAAATGCCAGGCAAAATAAATAAATAACCTTAGTTTGTTAATTTCCCTCTTGGTTAATTAACACCTATAAATGACCTTTAGCATTGACAAGTCCAACTTCATCCAGAAAGCCAAGGTTTAAGAATATCTATCCAAATAGGATTGATTACTGATTACAGCATTGTGAGGAGCACAATTCAATCTGGTTTTTTTTTTAAGGCTGGAACTGCATTCCTGAGTAGGCTGATGTGACTGCCAATGAGGTAAAATACAGACAGTCATTACACTATAATAACGTTGATGTTCCCATTTCTACATTTATCTAAAGCAAAGACCATACATCATTTTAGACTGAAATTAAACCTTTTCAGAAATATTTTTTCTTTATATTGTTCGGAATTAAAAACATATTGAATTGATCCATTAAGAAAATTCTCTTCTATCTTTGTGTTTTTCAGACCGTGTCTGCATCCTTAGGCAATGAAACAATTTTTATAATTGTAATAAAACAACCAAGTGTTGACTTTAAGTTAAGAAATTGTTGCTTGAATGACTAAATACTTCAGCAAACACAATAAATCCTTCTAAGTTTAACACACAGATAAACCACATGCGTGAGCAGTTGCATATATTTCACAGCTTCTCCATGTGTAAGTTTGCTCAAACTTACTTCAGTTTTAGTCTCCTGCTCAGTGTTTGTAGAGCAGGTCTGCGTCTCTGAATTTTAATACTGGTTTAGTCAAAAAAGCAGAAAACCTAAACATTTGCCATTGGAAAGGCCCAGTTTATAGCACGAAGTACAGCAGTAACGTTATACTCCAGCAAGAAATACAACTGAAGCATCTACCTGTATTTCAGTGAAGAGAGGAACGATAAAAAAGTCAAGCCTGTGTATTTCTGGCTTATTTCTGGACACAGGAGTTTCAGTTTGGCAACATAAATTGAAAAGGACACATCTCAGTGTTTGCCTTCTCCCAAGGCCTGAAGACACAAGCATCGCTGAACCATACTCCCAACACAGCACATCAACACATTTTACAGGATAATCTCTAGAATATTATTATTGTTTTTAAAGAGCAAGAGAGACAGCGTGCTGCTTAAAACCAGTTCCAAATAGTACTTGGCACAGTTCTTCCCTAAAGCAGAAGAAGGGCAGGCTTACCTCCTCTCCAGTTTGCAGCAATATCACAATTAATTTAATTTCAATTCTGTTTCCAGAACAGTTAGGTGCAGATTTATTTTTTATTAAATGTTCAAATCTTTCATCCCTCAACTATAACGTATCTTCTAGTTTCAAGGACAGTTTCAGACTCCCTTTGCCCTCCTTTGGGCTCCAATGCTACAAACCCTATCCAACAGGTAACCCTTATTGTCAAGCTTGAGAAAACACGGGAAGATCCCCCCTGCCAAGTACACTGAGCAGGAACAACCCAAGTAGTGCCTGTCCACCTGTCGCAAGGCCAGCTACCCAGAGTACCTACCACCTGCAGGCCCTACGGGACGGACGCAAACCAACCTCGCCCCGCGGCTGGAGATGCACAGCCAGCGAGAAGCTAACTCCACAACAGGTGGAGTTAAAACTACATGTTAAAAAACATTGACAACCACTTTTCATGCTGCAGTACCGCATTTTGTCACTTACTCATCTGTAACAGCCTTAAGTGTTTTTCTGCTTTCAGTTTCCAAACCCACCCCTATGGTCATGTTACTTGTTAGCTACTGCTTTAAACAAGGATGTTCAGTCCACAGAGAGAAAAATCTCACGCCAATATTATTGTTGGGCAATTGGTACACACAGGACTCATTTACACATTTACAGAATAATGTGACAGCTGACACAGCGTTGATGCACTTGATGTAGAAAATAGGCTCTAGAGAAAGTCTTCACCTGCTCAGTGTAAGATTAATTTTTAAATTTTAGAAATATTCTATACAGCAACTACCAAGGCAGAGGCATTTAAAGCTGGTAACTTTACATATACTATATTAAGCCTTATTTTTTATATTTAGTAGATACCCATCAGCTAACTATGGTACAAAGAACTAAGCACCTCCATGGAACAAATGAATATACATATTCAGAACACTGAACATCTTAATGGGTCAATGACTCCTTGAAAGGCCTTTGGACAATGAATGAGTACAGTTTACTTCCACAAACATTACCTGGTTTTATTAGTGCCAGATAACATGCTATTTAAAAGCATGATTTCTAATTAGAATAGACTATTTCAGTTGGAAAATACATACAATGATCATCTAGTCCAACCACCTGACCAACAGTTAAAGCATGTTATTAAGAGCACTGTCCAAACACCTCAAACACTGACCGGCACAGTGCATCGACCACCTCTCCAAAAAGCTTGTTCCAGGGTTTGAGCACCCTCTTGGTAAAGAAATGCTTCTTCATGTCCAGTCTAAACCTCCCCTGAATTGCTCCTGAGCTAATTATTTTAGATAGTGATGGAATAGCTAATCCTGGAGGTCATCTCAAAGCACGTGGAGGATAAGAAGATCATCAGGAACAGTCAACATGGATTCACCAAGAGGAAATCATGCCTGGCCAACCTGACAGCCTTCTGTGATGGAATGACTGGCTGGGTAGGCGAGGGGAGAGCGGTGGGGGTTGTTGTCTACCTTGACCTCAGCAAGGCTTTTGGCATTGTCTCCCACAACACCCTCCCCAGTAAGCTCAGGAAGGGCGGGTCAGATGAGCGGACAGTGAGGTGGTTTGACAGCTGGCTGAACGGTGGAGCTCAGAGGGCTGCGATCAGCGGCGCAGAGCCTGGCCGGAGGCCCGTGGCTGGTGGCGTTCCCCAGGGTCCGTGCTGGTCCAGCCCGTGCAGCTTACCGGCGATGAGGCTGAGGTGCAGACCGGCCCCTGGCACGTTTGCTGGTGGTACCGAACCGAGGAGCGGCTGGTGGCCCAGCAGGCTGGGGGGTCGGCAGAGGAGCCCCATGGAGTCCAACCACGGTCGGTGTCGGGTCCTGCCCCTGGGCAGGGACAGCCCCACGCACCAGCACGGGCTGGGCTGGCCTGCTGGGGGGCAGCTCTGCGGGGAAGGGCCTGGCAGTGCTGGGGGGGGGCAGCACGTTGCCCCTGGGCCAGCAGCGTGACCTGGTGGCCAAGGGGCCAGTGGGACCCTGGGGGACGTGAGAAGCGTGGCCAGCAGGTCGAGGGAGGGGATGCTGCCCCTCTGCTCTGCCCTGGTGAGGCACATCTGGAGTGCTGGGTCCAGTGCTGGGTGCCCCGGTTCAGGAGACAGGGAGCTACTGGGGAGGGTCCAGCTGAGGCTGTGAAGGTGATGAGGGGCTGGAGCATCTTCCTGAGGGGGAAGGGCTGAGGGAGCTGGGGCTGTTCAGCCTGGAGAAGAGGAGGCTGAGAGGGGATCCCATCAATGCCTACAAATACCTGAGGTGTCAGGAGGACAGGGCCGGGCTCTTTCCAGTGGTGCCCAGTGACAGGACAAGGGGCAATGGGTACAAACTGCAACACAAGAAGTTCCACCTGAAGAGGAGGAAGAACTTCTTTCCCTGGAGCCCAGTGCTCCATCACTAGGACAGGCTGGCCAGAGAGGCTGCAGAGGCTCCTCTGGAGACATTCAAACCTGTCTGGACGCGACTCCAAGCAACCTGCTCGAGGTGACCCTGCTCCAGCAGAGCCTTAGACCAGATGGTCTCTAAAGGTCCCTTCCGACCCTGACAGTTTGTGATAGTGTTCATATACTGACAGTGCAATATATGCCAGATAGTATTATTTGGATGTGGCTGTTAGTTTATGCATGTGCATGTATACATGTAATATTTTGCTTCTTAGTGCTTCATGAAAATGATTAAGTTTATTTAGGTTCCCAGCTTGTCTCAAAGAACAACACATTTAATTGTTAGCAGCTGTAACACTCATGCAAGCAAAGGTGGTACACGTATTGCCATAAGAGTAGAAACCATGCTGCAGCTTGTCAACACACTGCTGGATCTATTTTTTGTAGTTTTATCTGCTACTTAATCTTTTGCTGATGAAAATTTGGAGAAACTAATAATAGTAATTTTGAAGACATGAAGGAAATATTAGCCACAAATGTTTTCACCCTTTATCATAGTTTCTGTGTGAAATACTCATAAATAAAAAAATAATTTAAGAAGCCCTTATCCAATACACCCCCAGAATCTGTTGAATTTGGATAGTGTGTTACATTTACGCATATTACTCTATCAATCTAATATATTAAATAATTTCATTCTAAACACCTATGAGAATTATTTATTAGTCAGAAGCTGTTCAGAATTCTTACGAGAAAGATTCTGTTTGTAAAGGGCTCATCTTTGTATCAGATGGAACAGAAAATAATCACGCACCATGAACATTCTGGTTACATTTTACTCTTATTTTAAAAAAGTATGTTACAAAGATTAAAATAATAAAAGGCCATCTTTAATCCACATAATGGTACACATCACCTGTCTCTGTCAATGAGACATTTAAAAGCATCTCTTTATTAGAAACACAAATCAATACACTCAGGGGACTGCAGTAACTGCTTCAAGCAATTTGTATTATCATTTCATTCCTGATGATCCTACTCAGAGCAACTTATTATGAATGGCGTGAAAATGGCAACCTGTCACAATTGACTGTTTTCTAAACCTCTTGCAAGATTTTTTTCCTTTCTTAATATAATTATCTTCCTACTAAACACAGGTCTAGGTTGTAAGATACAGCCTACAACTGAAGTTTCATTTCTTGATAATTGAAGGCCCTCCCCAACTCACATTAGAAACATTACCGACAAAATGAAGAGCTATTTGCTTTGTTTTGAACTGAAAGAACCTTGTACAAAGGGAAGCACTCAAACTTCTGGTATCTTTTCAACAGACAAATCTCTTGAGAATGTTTTCATCGCTTACAAAAATCCCTGGAAGAGCATTCTGGGTACTGAGTGCACCTCAGTTACCTTGCTCTGCTTCTCTGGGAGCCCGAGTAAATTTCAGTAGTCTGTCATAGACATCCCTTACAACTGCTGTGTAGCTTTGGCCAAACACTTTACAGTAAAATAATCAGAGAGAAGTGAAGTGGGAATGGATATTTAGCTGTGAGACAGAAGCACGACAGTCTGAAGATGCACGTTTATACTTTGAAGACAAGTATTTCCATTAGTACCTGTAACACTCCAAGCTAAAGGAAGAATAATTTTACTTCCAAAAAGAGACTAAGGCACAATTCACTTCTCATACCAAAGGTCAAGCCAGTTCAACACACACAACAGAGCAAGATTTTTGGGTTTAGGTACAGCTACTTTCATGAGAACCAAGTAGGAAATGCCCCAATGAGGCTAACTTACCTTATTCTTTGGATTGGACGTGTTCATTACACTTCGAGTCTCCTTGCCTGTGTAAATGACAACACCAATTACAGTTCCTGAAAAGCAAACAAACAAAAAGTAAAACAGATGTCTCAAGTAGTTCAGACAAGATTTGTCTGAATTAAAACTTGCAGTAATTTACAGTCCCTCAAACACATCCATTGTATTAAAAAGCCCATTTACGTAACATACACAGTGTTGTTTTTCAGAATTGACTATGAAGGTTCATTACAACTTCTTTAATTAATATCCATAAACATGACAACATGCTTTACTCCTTTTTAAGAAAACAATACTTTCAATGTAACTGGTTAAGAACTTACATTTGGACATAAAATTGTCTCCAACTGTTTTAAGAAGTTTACACGGAGTGTGGATAACTTCGAGGAATACAAAACGAGTACAATGGTGCTGAATGCACCATACAAATTGCCAGTCATTTATAATGATGTAAAAACTAGTTCACCCAATTAACTACTCTGATAGAATCCCATACAAAAATATTATCCCGTTCATTAACTTATAAAAATGATTTGCCAGTTCCAATTATCTTTCAGTCAATTTTTACTGAATAGTATGGGAAAACTGGGCTTCAGCATCACTAATTTTTTTATATTAAATTTAAATTCAAGTTTTTATTAATAAGACACTATTGTATTTTCTAGCACAGGACAAAACCCTTATTTCTATTACTTTTTCAAGTGACCTGAAATGGCTTTATGGCAGCACAGCTGATAATGTGGTATTTTATGTTGTCTTAACACTATAAAGAAATAATTAACATAACTTGTCCGGAACACCCTGCTCAGAAAATTGTAAAACTGTAGAAGTATTACACATTTGTCTGACATTAAGTCACTGGCAATCAGGACCATGTGCAAGATCTGCCACCACCACCCGTGAGGTCTAAACAGGTCATGAGAAACGGAAGGCGCACACAAAGAAAAAAAGAGCATGGCAGTTAGCGATGTTGGCATTACAGAAAAGAAGTTTCATTTAGTCCAAAATGAGAATGCAAGTGAAAACTTTGCATCCACACACGAAAAAGTGATTCTACATTACATCTGGACAATTAAAAATTAGTTTTTGTATTATTTTCCTCTCCATACGAAAGCTTTTTCTGAAGACTTCCCTTGACATAACATTTTTCCCAAAGCCAGCCTCTGCTGTTTCACTGCAGTGCAGTGCAATGTGCAGATTAGGGTATTAGTAACACACCCCCAACACACCCCAAAATTCCTCCTGACTTTCATGAAAGAACAGTCATTGATCCATCACGTCTGACCCCTCTCTGCTGGTGTCCAGCTGATGCCTACATCCCTTTGGGGCCCTTCACTTTGGAGCGATGCTCTGAGTCGAGCCCTACCCAGCGGCCAGAACGCACTGGCCGATGCCCTGCAGGAACCCCCTCCTGCACCCCCAGCCTCAGCAGCCCCACGGGTCGGGTCAGCTTGGGCAGACCTGGACTTCTCCCTTCCAGCTGGCACCTCTCCACTTGGCATCGCCTGCCCGGCTGTCGCAGCTCAGGGAAACAAGCTGTCTTGTATTTTGCTCCCTGAAAAGCTGGCTTCAGAGGTGAAAGTCAGGTAACGTCCATTCCGACTACTGCATTTTGATCATAGTTTTGCCTAGATCTGAGCTGCTTCTTTTGCTGAGGCATAGATCTTTGATTTTAAACTTCTGGGGCTGTTAGTTACCAGCAAAGCATCACTGCTGATTCGAGGGCTCCTCAGACCTGAGTTCCATCAATGCAGAACACTCCGAGCCCAACTGCAGTGCTGTCCCACAGCTGTTGCAGCAGGGACAGTTCTGGTGCTCTGGAGGGGGTTTTACCCACCATTACCTCTCGTTACCCTCAGCAAATCTAAGCTTGATGCCAGCTGGGAAGAAAGACGCACACGACGCATACTTGCAATGAACGTCACTGTGGTCACAGTAGCCAGACCCGAATCCAACGTGGGGGCTCTGGGAAGCATGGCCAGACGGCGACCTCAGGCTTGTTAAAAGCAACGACTCAAGTATTTTTATGTATGGGCCCCTCTGAAAACTGGCTCCTGTGTAAACTGGGCAACCACTGATAAGCAAGGGCAAAGTGGTTAACAAAGGAGAGAGAAGTTACAGGAGATACCACCAGAATAAACATGTGAGCTGGAAAAGAGCTACAAGAGGACCTGTGCAGAGTTAACACACACAATCTGGCATACTCTGAATCCGGGCTGTGATCATATTAATTTGTAGTATCTCCCACGCACGATGTAAGCTATGTAAAAACAGAGCGCCCAAATTAATTAAAATCACATGTAGGACTTGGCACAAAACAGTGCCTTTTACAGCTGTGCAGTTATACAAATTGTCCTGATTTTATCTAAAGTGACTTTTCAAGACTGACACCTGCCGAAATGAAAATTCCATTAATACAAATGTCCTCTTAATAGATATCTCAGCAGGGGTCTCAAAACTGCATTATCTTGTTTAGAGTTTGAACCACACTGATGATTACAGTAAATGGGGAGCAGACAGATACACCCATACTGTAGGGGACCTTCTGAGGCTTTTTAAAATGCAACGGCTGACGTTTTCCTCTCCCTTTCTGAAAGCAAATCAGTGATGTCACAAACACAAACGATCAGGAAGAGAAGAAATTTAATTAAAGATAAACTATTTTTTTATTTTATTTATGAAATAAAAATAAAATATAAAACAAAAAAAATAAATTAAGAGGTTTTCAGATACTTGGTGGTTTAAATTATTTCTTCGTACTTAAAACTGTTCCGTCAGCGATAGCATTTTTTCAGGGTTTCACTAACCACACCTTCCTTCCCCCTTCAGGCTCTACTACTAACTCCACAGAAATAACACAGATACTAAGAATGGTGCACAGACTCCATACCTCACCGCTACGTATCTGAAACTCACTGGGATGTTGCCTCTAAGTGAAAAAACTCAGAATATTTTTTGCTATCTCACTTATTAAAGAGTAACAAAAGGACGGCCGCACGCTTTGGACTTGAGGGGCTTTTGATTTCCACTCCAGCAGAGGCTTCCAGCGTGATCCCGGCAAATTAGTCTTTGCACTTTCTGTGGTCAGGATGGACATCGTGCACAGTCCCCAGGGCTGTCAGGGCTGTCCAGCAAGTGGCAGAAAACACTTCACATCTGGCAGCAGCAGCTACCCAAACTATCAATACTGAGACTAGAACATCTGCACATATATATTAGGTGTGACAAAATGGTAGGTTTTTTCTTTTCCATTTAGCTTATGGTTATTCTAAGGGGTAAGGAGATGTACTGAAACCAAGGATAGTAAACACCTCCCAAATGTATAAATTTGAGGAATCTCACTCTCCCAAACTTTATCTGTTGATATAAAAAAAGCTATGGAATAGTTTATTCTTAAGTTGTCTGATGCTACATGATTTTGTTGAACCAATTTATTAGTTCCCAAAATACAAAAAGAAAAGAAAAATAGTTCTAAATTATAACAAATATTTTTCTTGTTACTTGTACTGCACTTGCAATACATCTTTTTTTTTTTATTTTTGCTGTAGAATCCATTATCGTAGTGTTCTGATATTTTCATGAGGTTTGGTTACCTGCATTCAACAGGTAGCTGCTAAGATTCCTTGAAACCTTCATTCACTTACATTGACTGTTACTGATCTGCAAGGTGATTGATTTGTGGTCTCTCTCCTCTAGAACTGCCAGGACATCAGCAACCAGAGCTTGAGTTTTCTGAAGGTGTTCCCCGCATAATTCCCTGAACACTTTTCCAACCTGACCTTGAACCTCTGTATCACCTTGACAAATAGCAACAGCATGTGTCTCTCCCAGCTGGTGCAATGTGGTTTGTGCAATATGTCAAAGGGAATACCAGGAAATTCAGTATCTATTTAACTGCTGGAAGGAGGAAAATGGGAAGGAGAACCCTTCACCCAACAACTGTCCTTTTTTAAAATTAAGTGAGGCTTTGTATCTGCAACTTGGCTACATATTCCTTTTGTGGACATCTGTGATGTGGCTCCCTGTTTCCACCCCTGAGACTGACAGCATCAGTCAGTAACAGGCCAAGGCAACAGTGGGGTTGACCCAGAATGCTCTGTATCAACCCCCGAGGCGTCGCCAAGGCATAGCATCGTCCCAGGAGCAACAGACCACACATTTGCTTGGCTGAATAACACATACTGTCCACGCTGCTTGGAGTGCACTGGAGGAAGTCGCCTTCCAGGGTAGGATGGCTTAAGGGCTGCCACACCGAGAGTCTGAAGGGAAATGGAGATGTACAGGCAGCGCTGCAGGGCAGAACTCTACCCCACACCATCCAGGCACAGGCTACAAACCTACCTTCTTGAATTGAAGTGGCAAAGTAACAAAAGATGGGGCTTGCACACAGACATCATATACTTTGGGGTGAAAAATGCCTGCACGTAAGAGCACTGTGCATCGAGACAGTAAGGGGAATGCACGCAGACACGAGCATGGCTGAGGTGAGGCAGCCACCTGCAGAGCAGAACAGCACTCAGACTGCCACGTGCTTCGCTCTCCTGGAACCTGAGTGGTACCTGCCTGCAGAGCCGGGGTGTGGGCAGCATCTCCCACTGACCCGCACAGGCGGCAACAGCGTGTGCCAGGCCGTGCCAGGCCAGGGATGCCAGAGGGCCTGCAGCATCTACCGCTGACACCCTGCCCTGGCAGGCTTTGAGCAAGGCAGTTTCTGGGTGTCTATAATGCAGTTAGCCAGGGAGAAGTGTCTTATCAACAAGATTTTCAGTTGTCACAAATCCTGGAAATTTAATTATGAAGTCTAATTTTAAAAAAATCACACTATAAAAATTCAAATTTAATAAGGTAGGATACTTGATGCTAAGATAAACTATGTACATTCAACTGGGAAGTCAGATGAAAACAGTCAAATATCAGTTGTCAATCAAATCTAGAACATCTTAACCACCTCTTAATTGTTTTGCCTTATGGCCTCCTCCATGACTATATGCACAGTGCCCCTCTAAGACCTTATACATTCCTTATTAGATAGGAAGGACTGAAGGCAATAACTCCTGCTCTTCATCAAAGGCCTAATCCTGTCAAATGGTGAAATAACCTCCACAGAGGTGCTGAGCAATTCATAAGATCTGGATTTACAATGCCATATGGAACAAGGCAATATCCAAATAGAAATCGTATATGTGTGGTAAGTGCAGTACTTGCGTGTGAGGAGCACATTAGCACAGTACTAAATTGCAGTTAATACATGAGATGACGTAAGTGGAATGAATGATACCCCAAAGTTTAGATTAAGATTAATGTCACAAATCAGTTACCGAAGGAAATTATTCCTCTCTGCTATCTTAATTCAACCAGCTTCTGTATGCACACCATGACACCATTTAAAGTACTTGATCACGTCATTTTTCCCTTCAGAAGGGGCTGCAGTCTTGAAGAGCCATCCAGTATTTTTATTTTGTATCGAGTTGTCCAGTCTCCCCTTAGAGTCCTATTCCACTATTCAAAACCATGCTCCAACAACAGAATTATCCTCTCCTGTGTTCTTCTGCTGCCATCATTAACAACATAACTTAAGTCCTTCATAAACAATTAAGCCTTCACAAGACCCCTCAAAAAACCCCAACATACACTAAGGCATAAATTTTGAGAAGCACCATTTCCATTAACATAAGTGCCAACTTTAGATGGCAGATTGAGAGGCTTCAGACATTAGCCACACTTCTACACAAAATCACATCATGTACCCTGGGAAATGAAAACATAAACGGTTTTCAATTAAAAGTCAAAATTATTGATCCAGAATTACTGACTTTGCGAACGTGTATCTGAGTGTAGTTTCCCCCCATATATAAATCTGTGGAAAAGCAAACTGAAATGTACACAGCACTGAATTTTGTAATCCATGAGCAGCATCTTTTTACACACAGTTCTAGATCTTGGCTACTTGCATTAAAAAACTGAGGACAATTTTAGCCATTGCCTGTTTGATGGAACAGTTTGAGAGCAAGTGTTTTCCCAGTGCAACCAACCCAAACAACACTGAGCACCAAAGAGCACGACTGCGGTCAGCCTCTGCAAAGGAGTGCTGGCTCACGGAGCCCTCTGCCACCTACGCCGCCCCAGCCCTCTCCCCCAGCCCTCCAGCAGCCCCCCGACTGGTGCCAGAAGCCTTTACAGCAGGGACCAACCTACAGGTTAGGTGCAGACCCTTTTTTACATCCTTCCTGCCACCTCCATACCCCTCCTCCTCATGGCTCATGCTTCCAGTTGTTCTATCCCCTATCCTAAGCCCTAGGCTCATTCTCAGAAACCATTCCTCTCTGCTTCTGTGCAGACTTGCCACAGCCCTTCTTGCCACACTCCGTTTGAGTTTTCTTACACAGGGCAAAACCAGAAGAAGACAATTTTCTGCTCCTAAAAAAGAAAAGCTACGATGGCCTAAAGCCTGAATACAGCATTTAGATAACATGACCTCCTTACAGTATCTGAGACACATACAAAACATTACTAATATTTAGAAACCATTATCTTAAAATTACATAACCGTAAAACAAATCTGTACTTTCTGATTAAGATTTTGTGCAAACCTCACCCGCAGCATGGAGTAAACATAAAAGCAAAACTCCTAACATGCACACCCACCCTTGCTTTTCAGGACTGTACCCACTGTGAGCTGAATGGAGTGCTTTACAACCTGAAGTTTTAATTAAAACAAAAAGGTTCGGTGACTTTAGTGGGGTACAAGGGACAGCACTACTGAAACAGCAAAATTAAGTAAAAAAAACCCACAACTATTAAGGAGGATTAAAAAGATATGAAAACATTATGAGTAGCATAATGAAACCAATGGGAAAGCACACAACAGAGGAGCAAGAGATTAAAATCATGAAAGACAAAAACATTTTTAAAAGCCATTAATATTTCATGTTGTAAAAATAAAGATACGCTTCCACAGATGTTTTTAGCTACATTATCAGCTTTGTTATTGCAACACTTACCTGAAGCAACAACAGTGCTTGCCCATAATGTATTTTCTATGCTTAGGCTTTCATGAACTGCTGGATCACTGTCTTCCTGTTAAAAATATGAACAGCAAATAAGTAAATCAACATCACAAGTAGTCCTAGTTAAGAACAATGCCAAGCCGTTCGAGTAACTTTTACAGGATTTCTGCATCCTTGTTTCAATTACTGCAAGATAGTATTCATTGCACGTACTTTGTCTGTACACATACACAAAAATAACTTCCCAAAAGTGAAATACTGACTGATGTTCATATTACTTAAACCCAAAGATACTCAAAGAACTACAGTCAATAATGTTTTAAAAGGAACATATCTGAGGAAAAGAATATATCAAACTGCAGAACAGTTTGCTATACCAAACAGTTAAAGTGAGTGATGAACACTAACCCCTAAAAATTAATAGCCTGTTCTCTATGACAATTTAAATAATCTGTAACTCATACAGTAAGTCATGGTCACCATCATTTTGCAATTCAAGCGACATGTATCAACTTCAGAGAAAAATACTCAGACTTTTAAAAAGAAATGCACACTTGCATTGTCTTACCACATACTTACAAAATACATATCCCATGGAAAAATACTTCAACAGGAAATTGCTTCTGTGATTATTTTAAACTTTCCTTTTTTCCCCTCCCCTCTTCTCCTCCCAAGCAATAACAGCCCACAGATTGTAAACAGACTTAATCTCTCATAATCAGTTTGGAGCATGTACAGATTTGTTACTCATTAGCAGCTGTGAAATGTGCTGTTTACAACCAAAGAAAACTTTAGAAGGTAGGATAATCAAGTGTATTTGCTTGAACTACAGACTGTGCTGAACATTTTGCAGGAAAGGAGGGACCACTGATTTACCAAAACACACACCAAAATCTACATAATGTCAATAATCAAAACCTATGTCCATTTTTCATCTCTATTTGGAAACCACCACCAAGCACAGGGTGAGATGCTTAGGAAGCTCTCTTCCCAAAAAAGAGAAACCTCAAACTAAACAGATGCGTTTCTGTGTGTACCTCAAAAGATCCCTACATAGAGAGTAAGAGCTATAGTTCCTTGCTAAGTGAAGCAAAGCCATTGTTTAAAAGGCATAGAGGTGTTCTGTCAAAAATCAGAGGGGAACAGGAGGAGGACATGGAATTAGTTGTAAGAAGCAAACCACAAGTTATGAACCAAGACTCATACAGGAAGTAAAAATTCTGTCAAGATCACCGATGTTCTGTAAGATTTATCTTTCATTAAGAAAAAGAAGAAATATTTTTTGATTCTTATCTAAGGAATGAATTCTTCCAAGAATTATTTGCCATACACCTAACAATTAAAATAGATGAAGTTTGAGACAACAGCAACCGCAAGCCCACTCTAATGGAGCAACATGCTATCATGTAGGAGTTCTCAGAACTGGGGGAGTACTAACGAGCAGAAGTGAATGCCCAATATGCTACATAACAGTGGAAGTACTCCATATCGACAGGCCAAGGAATGTTCAGTTCTAGAGAACTGAAAATGTATCTCTGAAGGTAAAACAGGATCAGCAGCTATAGCGATATTCAAAGTTATTGGCAGTACTATTAGGAGATGAAGTCTTGAACATTGAGAAATTAAACACAAGAAGAGTCCTCTGATCTAGCTCAAAAAAGTATAATTTGTGGCAATTATCAATCACCTTTGTAACAGTAACTTATTTCTGAGATGCCTTTGATGGGGTACATCCACAGCCTAATTTTTGTTTATATTTTTCCTAACTTCATAATGCTTAGATTCCTGGTTTGATTTGCTATTGTACCTGGGTTATTCAGATTCTGTAATTATTTCAGCCTCCCGAGAGCCTAATTAAGCAGTGTATAGAAGTTCAAGTCGGACCTATTCAAGAATACTAGTTTTTCCAGTGGAAGATGCTAGTAATATAGTCAAAATATAAGTGCAGCTGTTTGGGGAATGGCTGTCCCCGGGGACATCGGCACCTACACTGGAATGCCGAAAAACAACCACGTCCAGTGGTAAGCTTCCCTAAGGAATGTAACAAGAGGTTTCAGAATCTGTTTCTACAAGGCTAGAAGTAGGACACGAACTGGTCATATGTGACTTGAAAAGATATATGGAACTTTTTCATTCCTGTTAGGGTTTTTTCACGGATTACTGACCCTAACAGGACAACTTCCCTGAAATTCTTCCACACGGACAATGCTGATGAGCCAACTGTGACCAGAGTGGAAGGCTGCTACCTTCAACCCCCGTGATGGGCTGGGCACCAAACAGGAATCTTAACTTCGTGACTTGCCATGATCTGCACAGCTTGTTCCCAGCAACACACCTTGGCTACTTTTTATCATCCACAAATATTCTGCATAATTCAAAGTGTTTCAGCTTGCTTGATTATTACAGTTCTGCCTAACATCGTATACTGCAAAAAAAACAGGAAATTCTGCTCAACTATTCTTAAAAAGAAATTTGTGAAGTTTCTCACTGCATCACTAGGTCAACTGAAAATGATGTATAGGTGTACAAGCATCCTGGTTTAACCCCAGCCAGCAAGTAGGTACCATGCAGCTGCTCACTTACTCCCCCACCCACAGCAGGATGGGGACAAGAATTGGGAACAAGGCAAAACTTGTGGGTTGAGATTTAAACAATTTAATAATTGGAATAAAATAAAATAATAACAACAAAAATAACATTTTTAATGAAAAGGAGGGAGAAGGGAGAAAGGAATAAAATGGGAAGGGAAGGGGAAAAAAACCCAACCAAAACCCCCGAAAGTATGCAGAATATAACTGCCCACCCCAGCTGAATGATGCCCAGACAGTCCCCCAGCAGTGACATCCCCTGAGCCAACACCCCCCCTACACACACACACTTTATATACTCAGCATGACGTCCCATGGTATGGAATACCCCTTTGGCCAGCTGGGTTCAGCTGTCCTGACTGTGTCCCCTCCCTAGTCCTGTGCCCCCCCAACCTTCTTGATGGCAGGGCTTGAGAAATCCAGAAGTCCTTGACTTGGTATAAACATCACCCAGCATCAACTAAAACCATCAGTGGCTTATCAACACTGCCCTCCAAAGCACAGCATTGCACCAGCTACCGAAAATTAACTTTATCCAAAAACTATCCACACCAGGACAACAAGGAAAAATGTGTATCAGGACTCACTGCTGTACATTGAAGAACAAATCATGCTGAGCTTGTCAGAGGTGTCCCGGGCAGGCACGTAATGGGATGGTGCACATAAACAGAGCTGACCACATAGGTCCCGTGTTTCAGTCAAAGGCTGCAACCTCATGGAAATGAATGGGTCTGTTTTTCACAATCAAGATACAGTGATAGGACTTGCGATGCAATTAGTCTCAACAAATGAAAAAGCATTTGTATTTTGCCCTCAGAAGTTCCATACCGAATACCTGTTGTCCTCAGTGGGACTCCAAATAGCTCCCCGCAAACACTGAAAGAGATAATTTCCCAGCTACCACTTAGTAAAACTGCAATCAAACTGAAGTAGTCATTTTTGCATTATGTTGAATTACAGCATGAAGAAAGAATTTGAATTTTGACAGGAGCATTGTGTTTTAACTAGCCATTAGCACAGAATTCATGTACAGAATTAGAGATACAGAAAAGCTGTAGAAGTCAAAGAAACGTTCGCTGCTGTATCCTTGCATACCTTCATAATTG
Organism: Falco peregrinus; assembly: GCF_023634155.1. Taxonomy (NCBI): domain Eukaryota; kingdom Metazoa; phylum Chordata; class Aves; order Falconiformes; family Falconidae; genus Falco; species Falco peregrinus. Next base: position 103,113,618 of record NC_073723.1, on the reverse strand, counting down.
TAACTTTAGATAAGACTAAAGAAAGACTTCAGGACAAAATAGCTATAGAAAAAACACCTATGATTTAATTTAAATGTACATTTAATTTAAATCACCTATGATTAATTTAAAAGGGGAAACAAGGGTGGTCAGTGTGGCTTCCACACTTGGCATGGCTAAATAAACCTGAACTCTAATAAGGAACACGACAGGAGTCTATGAAATGGGCACCCAGACAAAGAAGCCCTAAATACAGCCAGCAAAACTGAAACAACCGGCAATTGCTCTCCATAAAAATTTGTAACTCGTACAACTTCTTCCTATTTGAATGCTAAAAGGTTCAAGGCGAGACCAGGTAAATTTAAAGAAGGAAAATTCATTGCAGATTACTCACAGAAACCAGCTCTGATTCAGGAAGTTCTCAGATCATGAGAGACAGAATGAGAAAGTGTTACCACCTCCTTACACTAGTTGTATTCTCTTTCCCAGCAGCCTGCTTCTGGCTACTGTTCCACACAGGATGCTACGTGAGGAACGTCTTTTATCTGCCTCAGTTTAGTCTTCCGTGAGCAAATTTTAAGACATGAGACTCTTCCATACTACAAGAAGAAATCAAAAGCCCTGCAGTGATTACGGAGAGCTGCCAACACAGCCAGGAACAAGTCACTTGTCAGATGTCTACCTGCTACAAGACTTTGTGAAATGCCTTCTTGCAGGTCATCCAAAATAGGAAAACATCTAACGAGCTATAGCTCTTTCCACTCTTGCCAGGCTCACCAACAGAACAGCTTGGCCGATCAGTTAGCAGCTTCTTATTTCGTTATGATCCTTTAACGTCTTTACACCCTCATCTAACATTTCCAGCTTTCCACCATTCATTACCAGATACCACACCTTCCATACCTGGATGGCTGAGGACTTAACCTTACTTTTCATTTGTCGTAAGTTACTCAAATGAAACTAAAAAGTGCATTTATAAATAATGAGTTTCTCTGTTTCACATTTTTATTTCTGCCCTTGAGAGAGAACAGGGATAGATATAGCAAGGAACGGACAAGGACATCAATTCTTGAACAAGACCCGGTCAGTGGTAAGAAGAAATGATTCTGCAATGTTTCTGACGCTATTACAGCTAACAGAACGATACATGTTTTGGGGTAAATGAAATCAATCACCCTAGCAGCAGAAGTTTGACATACAACAGGTTCTTTGTCCAGCTGATGAAGTTTCCACTTAAGGTCTGCTGGGTTGAATTTCATTTGGTGGCTGTATGTTTATTGCTCTTTAAATTCTGAATTAAGGTAATTATCAGAATAGTGCAGTTCAGTATTGCATTCAAGCCTCACATTCAGGCTGGTTTTGAAGTCATGTGCAGTATTGACCATGGAGGTTCAAACTGTCTACAGTTCCTATCAAAGAAAATTACTCTACAGCTCTTGCATGTGCAGAGAAAAAGGGAAAGATGAGCAGTGAAATAATAACTGAATATTTCCTACTCTCAGTCCTGAATTTGTAATACAGTTGGCCAAGGATGATGACAAATTTCAAGTAGCCATTTAAAAGGTTTCAAAACTACTTTTTTTTCAGACAATGACAGAGACCTTTGAGACAAAATACCTAATCCTCCAATGAACCCATGTACCACCTCAATCTGACCTTTCCTAGCCCTACTCCTACCTGACAGGATGCAGCACAACCACCCCCACCAACTTCTGTAGGAAAGGGGAAGAACACACATGAGGTTAGGTGCATCACTGGAAGAGATACCTTCCCCACCCCAATCTCACCATTAAAAAATTCTTGCTATGTTCCTTTTACTGGCGTACCTGTTTTGGACAGGGTCAGGCATCAGCTCCCTAGTCTGACTGTCCGTATGGCTGTTCGTGCCAGAACAAGGAAGGTGAGTTTTTGAAAAGGAGTCACAAGACATAATGCCATGCCCTTCACTGGCAACATAAAATTAAGCCAGCCTGAAGTGAACACAGCAATTGCTTCAAACAGGTAATTCTCCAACAGCAAACATGAAGCAAAAAAAATAATATATATATAAAAATGACTCAACATTCTCTCTACTAAAATAGAAGACTTAGCCAAGAAAACATCTGTATAATTAGCCCCAGTCCAGAGATTCTACTCATAAACGAACAAAAATTTTTAGTGCTCACATTTCCATATGTATTTTTCCAAAATATCAACAGCTACCTGCAACAGGGTTTGCATTAACGCAGATTTTTAAACATCTGGCAAGATGCTACACTGGAAAAAATTATACTAAATAGGTCTGTACCATAGGAAAAGAGTTTATGACAGCAGATGAATGAACTAAACTCAAAAGAATCGGTTCTGTGAGATTTCTACTGGTACAAAAATGAAAAAAAAAAAATTTAGATATATTCCCAAAGTAAATAAAGAGACTGAGGTGACAGCCTAGAGCTGCAATATAAGAGAAATTAAAGGAAAGAGTTCTTAAGGGAATGGGGGAAAAAGGACCCAAATTTAAACAAAAGCCAGCCAAGGCCAAAACCAGAAGAGACTACTTCCATGATTCTGCACAGAAGCTGTAAGCAAAAGGTCGGAATACTGGTCAGGCCAGTGCACACTGACGTGATGCTCTAGAGCACTCCTTGGGCTCCAGCTGGTAACACCTGGGTTAAGAAGCATGGCTACCGTTCATTCGCTTTTTACAGATGTGTATTTTCTCTTGCTTTTTCAGAACTGATGAAATGGCTTCCTAATTTATCAAGACTACATAGGAGCCTCAGACAGAAGAGAAACTCTAGAAGTTCTGTGTAAATCCCTGTTCTGCACATCTATTTCAAAATAAGCTCAGCCAAGACACAGATGATGCCCTGAGAACAAATAAAACTATCTTACACATTTTCACAGAACGCCGATTTAGCTCATCTATTGTTTGTTGATAGGATGTTCAGAAGAGGGGAGAAGAGGAGAGGAATTAACTTTTGCCATTATTTAAGGACCAGACATGATCCTTCCCACAAGCTCAAAGACACACGCTCACTTCCATGCCCTGACTGCGTGTAACACCAAAATCCATGGAGGACAATGGAAACTAACTTCACGTGAAGCTGGCAGGCAGGGCGGAGAAGAGCTTTAACTCCTCCGGACCTGTTATGGAGGTGTACCGCGAAAAGTGTCTTCTGTCAGCTTTGCTGGGGATACATTTCTCACATAGAAGTGCTTTAGAGAATTTGCTCCCTCCTAAAAACTCCAGAGCTGTGCAGGTAAGTTTGTTTTGTTTTATGGTCGTGTACTTTTTGAAATTATCTAAGTTTGTCTTCTACATTGTTAGCCCTCTGTCTTCATAACAGAGAAAAAAAAGAAAAGAAAAATCAATGTGCTATTACCCTGTCAACCTACCCCTGCAAGAACTCTTTGAACATCAATGTTTAAGTAGGAAAAAGGTATTCATTAGCATCACTAAGCACACGAATGTTTTTTACTTTAACATAAAATAGAAATTGGATGCAAAAACTGATTTAGTGTAAGCAAGGGCTTACAGCAGTAGAAAGATGAATCAGTAAACAGGTGTCCTAAACCAACATTTCACTAAGCAGACATGCCGTTAACAAAAAAAACCCAGAGAAACAACCTTCTAAAAGTATCTACGGTGTGATCCACTGAACCAAACGTGAGGGCGCTGCCCTCAGACACATGCACACCCACGTTCAGTTTGAGCTGCCCTTCCTACTGAAGAGGCCAAACACCACGTATGTAAATCTGGAAACATACAATGCATCAGGGTTATTTACACGTATCAGGGATACTGGAATCATACAGCTTTTATTACATATACAAACAGAACCCACAATGGGGAGCAACTGTTTAGTGACGATTTCCCAGTATCTCTACACATACCAGTGTTGTTAAAAAGGCTCCGAGGAGTTCAATTTGTATTTAGAAAAGTACACACTTAGCCACTGGGACAGGAATAACATGAATTTTACAGTTGTTAATAGAAGTTTCATTTGGACAATTGGTCAATACAAGGTTTAAGTAAACCTTGTTGCTTACAGCTTTAGAAGGCGTGGGCAAATGAAATTTACTTTGTAGGCAGCATGAACTATATAACTGGTATAAATTGGTCTTTGAGAGCCAACAACTGCAATACCTCATTCATCAGTGTACTTAGAATTGTGAACTGGAACTCCAATTACTGAACAAAATCTATTACCAATTTGAGTCACTTGGGTAAAAAAGCCCTTCTCTCTACCTCCATAGTAGTTAATTCTCAAATTATTTTAGAAACAAACTATCAAGAGAAATGAGTCCACTAACAATGAATCTGGCTAACATAAACAACTGCTGTATCTGCCAATATAATGCTACAAATCTATTTTTTTTTAAACAAGCAATACCACATATTAGGACACCCTGCTTTGAAGGGTTAACTTTAGCAGGCCACCATTTGAAAATAACTAAAACAAGTCACAGAAATTATTGCATTATTATTATCATATTCATTTGAGTTTTTGAGTTTAGTTTTGAGAATAGTTACAGCTGGAAAAAAGATTTCATAAAGCCTCCGTAAATAGTTTTTAGATTCATTTTACTTTTTGAGATGACTGAACTTTGGGAATACTAGGTTTCCCTTGAACACAAACGCTGTTAAACAAGGCACGTTTTCACTGCACGTAAAGTAACAATTGCATCGTCTCAGGCTACTGAACATATTCAACTTGCCCACTTTTTTGACATACAGGAATAATAAATTAGATGCCTGGAAACCAACAATACATACTACTATACAAGTGCTTTCCTATAAAGAGATTATAGCAATGGCAACAAATACCCAATTCTCTGATTCTGCTTTTCAGATATTATTTTTGTATTAGCCTTCCGCAATGCGTATTTACCAGGATGTCTTCTAAATGAAGGACTGCCATGGCAGGAACATGGAAAAAAGTATGGCTGTAAAGCTAAGGAAAGATCTGATACAATTTTGACACAAAGTACAGGTTTCACTTACATTAAGAAATAGAGGAGAGAAGTAGAAGTGTAAGACAACACTACTTACCCGTGTGAAGGTACCCTCAAAACTGTGAATATCCAGCTGTGGCTTCTGAGCATAAACATAAGCATTGATTGAAAAGAGATCCTGTAAAACAGATTAACGTACTTACTATTATTTAATCACATATTTTGAAGAACCTTTTAGTGGCAAAGATCCCAGTTTATGATCCCCATCATCCCACCCTAAGTCAAGCTCACAAGATTTTTACCCAATATAAGAACCATGCCATTTTTCTCAGTACATCTTGCTACAAAGCAACCAGATCCAAGATGATATTTTAAATGTGTTGACTTTTCAAACACCAAACTGTTTTACATTTGTAACATGAGTTAGAAATTTTACTTAATCCATTTTCCTTTAACAGCCCCACTTTAATTTCGAATAGTATAATCTTCAAATACTGTACATATTTGTTCTTTTAAATACAAAGCGGGGTGTGTATGTGCGTTTTGTTTTTAATGAAACTGGAAACAAACTACTTTTCCAGCAAGGACAAACCAACCAAACACAGCAGGAAACAATGGAATTGATTCAAGTTTAAAGGCTGAAGCACACCTGCAGTCAACCCATGGAAAGCCCCATCAGCTTCAGGAGAGCCCAGATCCATCATCAGGCTCACTCAAATGCTTGAAGTCTGGGATATGCTAAACTAGCCTGACAAAAATGGGTCTAATGAGTAGTACTACTACTCCTGACAGCAAACAACCCATGAACATTCCTGCCCTCTAAGAAGAATAAGAGCATCTCAGATACTACAGTAGCAGGCTCTACAAATAGAGAGTGGTATGGTATAAACAGGAGAAGGAAAAAAATGATTTTTGGATCTTAAAAGCTGTCCCTAGAGGCCCAGGGAGGATCACCTTACATTCTGAAACAATGACTTCATCAGGTAATTGGTCTGAAGCATCCACCTCCCTCAGACAGAACAGTGCAGACTGATAGTTAAAAACCTGACCCAAAGGACTTCTCATGACAAAAGCCAACCTCCTGGTGCTTTTCAGATGGTCAGCACCAACATCAGCTAAGAGACTGCAACCCGACTGGACCACTCACGCGTGGATTCACAATCCAGTTTCTATTCTGGAGAGGAGCAGATGCTTGATACCAAACCCCAGCCAACCTCAGACCATAACCTCTGATGAAACGCAAGTGTCTACCTTCCCACCGTGTGGGGCACCTAACTGCCAGTACGACCTCCATCCTTTATCACTGCATCTACCTTGCAAAAGGGTAATTAATCAGCCACCCTGCTGGGGAGCAGCTTACATGGCCACAACGCCCTGTGCATGCTAGCCAGAATGCCATCTTCCAACTCCAAATTAATTTTACAGCCTCTTTCACAGACGTGTAGCGGCACCTTGGCTCAATGTAGCTATTTTTAAAGGCACGCCATTCTTTTTTGTTTGTAATTTTGAATATAAGAAAATTACATATTTGAACATTACAAAAATTAACTAAAGGCACACTTGTCCACCTGTGTTAGTGTCTTAAAATATGATGCATTTGTATCCTTGTTTCTCTAATAAAATGGCTACAACTTTTGCAATATTATTATTTTTTCCACTTTTCCAGATGAAAATTAATTTTATTTTTAAATCTACTGTATGTTTATCAAACATTTGACTTTCCTTTAAAAAGTGTAGCTCTGGAAATAACAAACTTGTACTTTTATTTATATTCTGCAGAAATCTTTCACTTCGTACCTTGCAAAACCACAGAGTTTTTATTTCACATGATTTTTAAAACATGAATCAAATCTGAACGTTAACTCTCACAAATCATGTTTATCTTAAACCATTAGCCATTTATTGTAGTCTTTCACATGAAGTTCATTCATTGAGCCCTTGTTCTTCCAACCTACTTTCATCAAGTTCACGAGAAATAATTCATATGAAACTAATACACATGTGGTGTCCTATATCTTCATCATTCACTTCTTTCCAATCTGTTATCACCTACAATTTAGCTAATCCAGGCTATTATGTGCTTTATTATGCAAAGAAAAGTGAAGAGTCTCTCAGTAGTGGATAGCACAGCAGAAAACTAATACCACACACATGCTCATATGCACAATAAAAACTGCTAGTGAAACGTGTCAACCAAGAACAACTCTCTTTTCAAAGAATGCCTTAGTGGGAAGCAACATTAGAATAAAAAGAAGCAGAAATATCCACCTTTTTAAGTATATTAGCATTTGTACAGTAATATATTCTCCTGGTTTCTAATCTATTTTCTTCTACTGTCATGTTCTCCTTTGTTGCATTTGAAATGTAAACATTTCTACCACGTTCCTTCAGTTTCTTTTGAGTTTTAGTTCTCCTGTATTTCTGATTTAACACCTCCAATTTCATGTTTTCCCTTTTTTTTTTTTTTTGAATTTCAACTCTGAAACAAACTCACTTTTTCTGGAAAACAGATCTGCACATTCCCTACACATCTGTGGCATTACTCTGGAACGCCACAAACTAGAACCAGCACAGTGTTCCAAAGTGCATGTTTCTTCCCAAAACTAAAAAGCCTAAGTAAAGCTAGTGCTCTGAGGGAACTCTGGGGTGGCAGTTCACTGGCATTTCATTCATGAGCAGTAGAAAGAAAAAGACATACAAGCATATTTTATGTTCTCAGCAGCTTTCTGAAACATTTCTTTCATGATTAGGGTAAAGAAAAGGGATAAGGACTTTGTTCCTGTAGCCTAGTGCTCTGTACTCCAAACTGACATTGTTCTCAGGCCAATAAAACACAGTAGCTGAAATTTTATAATAAAAGGGAAAGAGAAATGCAAACGATGACACTGTTCTAGAAGACAGATGAACTGCATTTAACAGAAAGGTTGCTGTGAGAGTACAAAGCCGTTCCTCCACCGAGTACTGCTCTCCCAGCAGTAGCAGCTATGCACGTCTCACCTCAGTGTCCTGAAGTCGCAAGGGTGAATTTAACAAGATGACAGCAAGATCTGTATGCAACACCACAAGTAAATGTAACTTATGCTCACCGAGCAAGAAAATTTTACCTGGTTAGGTTATGTCATTGCTTCCCCCTATGTAAAAGCAGGGAGAAGGGAAACACCTTAAACAAAGGGTTTAGTGATATTTAAAAAAAGGTAACTACTTTTTATTAACGGTTTAACTAATACGGGACTTGATCTTTGTGAAATTCAGCTTCAGTAAATAATTATTTTCACACTATAAGCACTGAGCTGCTGGTTTGCCGAAGCCAAATAGTCCAGCCAATATGTTCAATGGGAACAGTATTCCACGTCAAAAATCATATTGCTTTTAGGAGACAGTGAAGGCAAATGGCCTCAGCTGCTACCTTATTCAAAGGGGAAAAAACCCCCAAACAACGTGGGTAGGGGGACTGTACTAGTTCTAGATTAAAGAAACTACATGAAAGACTTGAATCTCAAGCAATAAAAATTTAAATTATTTTTAGACAAAAGTAGATGAGATTTTTAAAACTTGATATGCATTTAATTTTCTCATACTTAAAAAATACTATATTCAGAAGAATGCATTTCATGCTTCTACGTTGAAAGTCAGGAAACAACTTGATGACAGTACAATACTGAAAACTATCTCTTTTGCATTTCACAATTTAAAAATCACCATAAAGTTATCAATAACATAGAAAAATCTCCCCTATTAGGTCAAGGGCAACATTTGTTCACCTTACTTAAAGATCATTAAAATACATTCTTAATCATAACATGTAGTTCATTACAAATAAAATTGCCTTTGGTTCAATAAAACTAATTAAATGTAAATGGTATTGTTTACTGCTGTATGGATCTTCTGATATAAATCAGCAAGTCACCATTTATTGAAAATTACAGTGACCTCATTGCTGTTAATAAATCTAGTTGATCACAGCAGCTGGAGCAGAGCGGCTCCGGGCGCCCCAGCGGAGGGGTGCCCCGCCGGCACGAAACCCAACCTCGCTGGCGCCGGGTTTGCTGCTCAGCCCTCATTACAAGGCTCGTTGAAATTTTAATTCTCTTATCACATTAAGTGCTTTAGAAAGACAACAAAATCTGTACTGATCGTCTTGGTGGTGTCATCTGTTCTTTAAGAAACGTGCCGAAGGTCTGCGGGGCTAGGTGCCGGGTAGGGTTACAGTGCTGCCCCGCCACACTGGGCAGCTCGGCCAATGCCAGCGCTCTCACCTGCACGCCCAGCCAGGCAAGAAACCAAGCCAAGCAACACTTACGGAGGGAGCATACTGTCAAACACGTGATCCCGTTGTTTGCAGTCTATTTTATGCTCAACTTGCATGCATAAATTATTTAAAAATATATTTTCAGATATAAATACAAACTGTAAGCCTCACCTTCGCAAAGGCAGTGCAAGCACATGGAGAAGACACTGGAACAGCTGTTGCTTTACACACCGAGAGCCCCTGGAGCCCCGGAAAAGCACTGCCGCAAGGAGCCACGCTGTCTCAGCCAGCACCAGGGCTGCTCGGACCCTTCGGGCAGGAACCCAGCCCACCAACCCAGGGGCAGAGGGGCAGCACACAGGGACCCCATGCTGCGCCCCACAGCCCCGAGTGCCCCAGGGCTCTGCCAGCAGACCCCTGCAGCCCACTGCTGGCTCACCGCAAGCTCGTACCAAGGTAACCTCAGAAACCTAACCTATTTCTGCAGCCACCCATACAGATAGGAGCCTTCAGTGCAGTCTAAAGGCAGCACTGAATTAAAACACAGGCTTCACGTCTTTCAGACTGTGGTGGGTTGACCTTGGCTGGATGCCAGGTGCCCACCAAGCTGCTCCATCACTGCCCTGCTCAGCAGAGTGGGGCAGGGGAAAATAAAATGGAAAAAAAACCCCTTCCAGGTCAAGAAGGCAGCAGTTTAGTGAAGTAACAGCAAAGGTGGTGCGTGCAGAAACAAAGGGCAACAGAAGATGTTATTCCGTACTTCCCATGGGCAGGCGATGCACAGCCGCTTCCCAAGAAGCGGGGCTTCAGCGCACGTAGCGGATGCTCCGGAAGGAAACGTCATAAACGACAAATGCCCCCCCCTTCCTCCTCCTCTCTCTCAGCTTTTATATCTGAGCAGGTGCCATGTGGCGTGGGACATCCCTTCCTGGGCCAGCTGTCCCGGCTGTGCCCCCTCCCAAGGCCTTGCCCACCCCAGCCCAGTGGTGACGGGGATGCTGGAGGGACAGCCCTGATGCTGGGAGCACTGCTGGGGTACCAGCACCTTCCCACCTGCCCACACAAGCACGGCACTAAGTTCTATATGCTCAGACAGACAAGACTAACAGAACTAGCCATTTTTTTTACTGTGCCTTAAACAAGCAGTAGGTAGCAACTGAAAGGCTGGGCCAGGCCCCAATTCCCATGTTCCCGCTGTGCGTGCATCAAACCAGGCACATTAGCAGAATTTTAGTAATATATTACCTATGGGAGTGGCAACGTTGTTTGATAACATTACACAGAACAGACAAAAAATGGCATTTACCGGGTATGAATGATCTGGTTATTTGGGAAGTTTCATGTTCCAAAATTCCAAGATATTTTTCACTAACAGCTTGATTCAATAACACAAAAGCTAAAGCAAACCATTTAGATAAGGTCCTTCAGGGAACACCTATTTTCACCATGTCAGTTACTCTGGGTGCAAATATGACGCACTGCCCACCCTGTGCAGCACACGATGCAAACAGAATGGCGGGAGGAGCGCATCCCAGCAGCTTCCCTTGGCCTGATCCCAGGAACATTTTGTGGAGGAAAGCAAACCAAAGTTGATCCCCACACCACAGTGCAAAGCTCAGTCTTTTACCAGACTGCTTCAAGCCCCATCAAGTTTCTGCAGAATTTTAAGCCTACCAAAAAACACATGGTCATATTACACACTGCACAGGCAAGCGAGACAATTGCTGTAAAATGATGTTTTTTTCAAGTTAGGAACAGAAATAAATATAGGGATGTATTACAAAGCAACACACATTTTTAAGTTAATACCTGGAAAGCAACTTGCCTGATTTTTCACTTTTAAGAGAAGTTTTCAGCAACAGAGGACACTGTAGAAGCCTAGGGTGAGAAAAAGTCTACTTGAAATTGATTTCTCAAATGATTCTTACTATGAACCAAGTTGCTTCAAATTTTTGGCATTGCATGTACAAGACAGCTTGAATAATGTTTGCTGAGATACCTTCAACTACACAGTTTAGGCATCCCTTTTTTAGATAAGCTGGGTGTAAAGTTTCAAAGGGTGCCAAAAATTATCCCTACATGTTTAAAGCAACTGTCCTATTTTTTTACTCTTTTTTCCAAAACTATTATTTTTACTGTAACTATAATGAAGTAATTCTGCCCACTGCATTTTAATTTAACTTTTTAAAAATCTAGTACATGTAGGGCCTACATACAGATACAGCTTATGACTCTACTAGGAAGTACAAAAATTAGGCTTAGAATAAAGTAATTCCATAATGATATTTTTTGTTGGTTCAAAGTTCATGGCTTGCTTAGAGCTCCACGTTAATATTCTGAAGTTATCCATCCACAAAGTTTCTTTAGATGGCTGATACTCTTGCATATTACTGCCATCCCAGTCAAGGTAAAAGTGTCTGCAGAAATTGGATACCGATGTGATTTCCAGAGGAAGGAAACAGCTTTCTGGGATGCACGCTGAGCATGATCATCTTTGAAGGATCTGGGGACCCCCTAAAAAGCATTTACATTTGGGTGTTTTACGCTATCGTTTCCCCAAAATAATTCACAGAGAGCTGGGGCTTCAGAGTGAGGCAGATACGGGACATGACCACTGCCAACAGGCCAGGCCCAGCTAGGAAACAGCCATTTAAAACAATCTCATTAAAGAACCAGTAAGTGTCAATGGTCTGATCAAACCACACAGTGTGGAAACTGGGTGATGACAGTTTAGCCGGCAGGAAGGATTATAGCCAGTGCCAGCTACCTCAGGATGACATGTCACCTTACTGCAGACAATGGCTTGGCTAGCATGGTTAACCGCCAGTAACGGCGTGATGCGACAAAGGGCAAAAGCACGTCACCTGCCTGGTGGCTTCCATTTGCTGCTGGTGGCTAGGCAAGGTTTGTTCACAGACCCAAAGAACACTCTGAGTTGGAAGGGACCTTAAAGATCATCTAATCCCAACCCCTGCCATGGGGACACCTTCCATCAGACCAGGTTGCTCCCAGCCCCATTCCACCTGGCCTTGAGCCCTGCCAGGCATGGGGCATCCACAGCTGCTCTGGGCAGCAGGTGCTGGTGCCCCACCACCCTCACGGTTGAAGGGTTTCTTCCCAATATCTAACTGTTGAAGTGTACACAGCTTCTTGCTTAACCGCACCCAATGACACAACTCAGGTTGTCACCTACAGCTCAAGATGATGACTAACACAAGAACATCTTGCAAGAAGCACAGACCATTCTGAGATCAGTTAATAGCAGTGAGTGGAAACAACTAAGGAAGAAATGGTTAATATATTGTACAGCTGACTCTTGTACACTGTTTCCAAGATGTGTGAATAATTTCTAGATGATTCTTGCCTTCCTTCCCCACATGCCCAGAACAACCACCACCAGCTTCACTCCTGCGGGAAGCTGGGGCCGCACGTCTGACTGGTCAAACACAGACTCCCCAACGTCAAACCATTTTGGATTTATTTTCCACCGTAAGCAACTACAATACAAACATTTACTTCCTTGAAATCAAATGTGCAGGTTTAACCATAAATTTATACTATCTCCACAGATGACAATTTATTTGTCAAGTCTACTCAATAACTGATTTTTTTTTTAGAAAAAAACAAATAATATAAAAGTTACAGTATAACAATTCCCTGCTTTACCAGGCCTATTTCTTCCTAGCAAGGAGGGAAAACTTCAGATATGGATTAGAGTTTAAAAAAAAAATAAAAATATAACGTACAACTTTTTTTCCTCTTCTTTTCCAAAGGAGAGTGTAAAGAAACCTTTGCATTGTAATTTACTCCAGATTTCACCAGCCTCCAAACACCAAAGCTCAGAACACTGACATTTCCAAGCTCACAACACTGAAAGTATAACCAGCAAACAGAACTCCAAGAGGCAGCACTCTGCACAGAGCTGCATTTGCCAAGTGCAGTCAGTGATGCTTCCAAAATGAAAGAGAAATTAAAAAATAGCAGCTAAGTTTGGCACAGTTGTAACTATCTGAAAAGCACTATTTCGTTTTAAAAATCCGAAGCAAGATAGAAAATTGACTGTTTTAGTCAAATGCATGCATCTGTCTCAAACGTGACAATTTTTTTTTTTAAAATGACAAAACAAGATAGAGCAATGACTAAATGAGAAAAACCTATGGGAGAGGCATTATTACAAATACTAAATTCAACTGTAGGCTACAGAACAATTGTCGCTGTCTGTTCTTGCACCAGCACTCCCACCTTGGAGCCTGACTTAGCATCTGTCTGCGATGACCAACCTTCGCTTCCATCCCTTGTTCCCAATCCTCTAAATTCAAACCTAGCTATTTTTCCTCCTCCGGTCACACGTGAGGCCAGTAGCCAGAACAGTATGAACCCAGGAAAAAAAATAAATCTCTCCCTTTTGCTAATTTCAGTATAGCAGGAACTCTGTAATTCTGAAAGAATAACTGCAGGAGTCCTGCTAAAATCTGGCAGATTATCTAACCCTTTTTCTATTGACATGGGATATAAACAGTCCTCTTAAGATGCTTTTAATAAAACACCTAGAGGATTTAGCATCAAAACACTAGAAATTCTGCAGTTAAATTTCCACAAGCTTGAAACTTGAGCATGTGTCCAGAGCAAGTCTCCTAATCCCAAAGGAACTCTCCTGCAAAACATTGAGCCTCCCCAGTATGAGGGGCGCAGCTCAGACCTTTATACTACTCTACACAGTTTTGTAGATATGGATCTGTTTTGAATCCACACATATATGCACACACATACACGTGTCCTTTTTCACGATTTTAATAGATACCCATGACATGACATATTCACTTCAAAAAACCACACATTCAGGCAACTCTTAGCCCTCCTGTGCAGGAGCTTGCATGCTGCACCCCGTCAGCCCTGCAAGCATCCTGACACCAGGCAGCACCTCACGCCCAGGAGCTGGCTGCTGCTGCCCGAGCCTGCCAACAAAGCCAGGGCTCTCGAGGCAAGAACGACTTGTGCTTGCAGTGTAACACCTGGCTGAAAACACAACTGTGATAACGCTTCTGCAGAGGAGGGATGTCAGCGGGGACCACAATGATAACTGCTAAGTTGAAAAAGAAAAATCCAATTCTATCTGTTTCTTTTCAACGTAAAAACAAGAATATTTGCCTAACCAACTTCTCATTCAGCATTCAGTGGAATATCCATCTCCTATTTATTGCAAAACCTAAGATTGTGGTAACAGGTATTTTTCAGTACTTACAACAATTGTAACAATCCTTTAGATGAGATATATATATGCATACATGGAAGATCTCTTAGAAGTAGATAAAATGCTTACCCCCAAAGCTGGCAATCTCTGTGTGCAGCTGACAGCAACCTTCAGTTTCCAGTCTGTTTCTCCATCCAGCTGGTCAGTTCGAATGAAACACGAACCTTGAAGTTATAAAAAGACAGCAAACTATTTTTTTTGATCTCAAAAATTCAGTTTGGGTTAAAAAAAATAGAAAGAGTGAAAATAAAGCAATTTACAACTTTTTAAAAAATAAATATGCTACTTATAAAAGGATTCATATTTTGGAATGTCTGTGTGCTTTCTTCCAGGAATGCTCCAGATATCACACAATAGCACAATTTTTACCTGATACAATTAACAATATGCCTGTTTATGAACAGGGGAGGGAATCCTATTTCACATGTTTCTTTAGTTTGTAAACAGGTTTCCAAATGTTACCAGCAAGAGATACAACTTCACTGGCTGAAGACGAAACAGGTTTCATTATTCCATTTTAAAACTGTGTCACTTGTACAATTCCCAACACAAAAGAGTAAGGAACCGATGCCTGCACATGTTGGTATGACACCATAAACTTCCACTGCTTATAGTTTCCTGGCTTCTCTGAAAAAAGTTTTTTTAAAAATAAATCCTTAACATGGATATTATTCAAAACAATATGGGTCCCAATGTATATACTTAGAATAAATAATTTTGAATCATCTGTAAGCGTCAAGGACTCAAGGCTAAAGAAAGCTGTAAAACATGCATGGTACTTAATATAGGAGGGAGCTCGAGATGCAGGCTGGTGCACACCACGGAGACGCAGCATGCTTCACGGGCAGGCGGCCAGTGTTCAAGGAACAGAAAATTGAGACCACTGCAGAACCTCCCCCCACCCCAGTAACTGGTTTGATAGCCATCATCAAGTCTGGAGTATTACATAGCTTACTCATAGTAAGATTCAAAAAAGACTGCAGACGAACATTGCAAATCTATTAAAAACATACACAATTATCTACAATTTCCATCTAGTTTTAAGTCTTTAAAAAGTGGTAAAATTTTAGCAATACTCCTCAATTGCTACACTAAAAAAACCCCTTAAATATTTCTGAATAATGACAACTTTCATTAAGCTACAGCCTAACAACTGTATACGCTATTGTTACAGTGTGCCATGGGTGTGAAAGAAAAATATTTTTGTAGTTATTTGCAAATTTTAAACAATGTGTATAGACATACATGCATATATACCCATAATTCCTTCTATATTTCAACCAATACATTAAGACCTAACAAACCAGTTTCATCACTAGAAGTGATGGGGTAGCAATTAAACTGATGGAAAGCCTGGCCAAGGAGGTTACCCAGGCTGGGGTCTTCTCACACGGACCAGGGGGCAATGGGCTAGAAGCTTTGAATCCCACAGGCAGTACATCCAGAAAGGGTACCTACCAGCGAGCACAGAATTAAGAGAGATATTCTTTTATAGGACATGTGGACCCTGATGTAAGTAAAATCTAAGAGAACCCAATGTTTTATTCATCAAGGCCTGTAAATTAAGCAGTTCAATGGGCTAACGGTCTGAAAGGACATGCCTGAGAGAGAAGCCACCTGAAATTATATCTGACTAGAAGGTAGCATTTTTGCACAAGAGCCTTGAAAGGAGCTTAACAATCCTTCATGTAACAGCTGTATTTAAATTAAATGCATAGTAAGTAAACAAATCTTTACATGTTAAGGTAACTCTCAGAACACATTATCACAACTGAATTTCACCCAAAGCTCAGAGCTGCAAGCTGTAACACTGGAGCTAAAGTTCTTGAAGCTGATTTTAAATTCTGGACAGGATTTTTAAGATTTTTTTCTAAAAATAAAATACTATAAAGCAATTTTTGAAGAGTCCAGTAACATAAGCTGCATTGTAATTATGGGTGAGGCACCCAGGAACACCAAAAACCACCATGGTTTCACTGCACTTTTTATCCAGGGCACTGATGAGCCCACTCCCCATCATACTTCTCCTGTACAAGACATTTCATGGTTCTCTTTACCCTTCCTGTCAATGGCTGCTCTCTTCCATCAATTTCATTTAGAATTATACCAGAGATCAATGCAGTTCAAGACCAGTGTGGCTCCTGTGAATGGTTGACTGCACATATATTCATTTAATAGAGCTCACACTATGACATGTATTGGCCAGCTGCATTTCCTCTCCACTTCAGCAGTTAATTTCATCAATAACTTATCTCATAGCCTGTTTCCCTTTTATCAAGAAAAAGGAGCTGCTTTCTGCCAAGTCAGCTTTCAATAGTGATCACAACAGCAAAACTGAAACAATACAGTCCTCGTCTCTACCTCAAATACTGCGGCAGATTTGACTAAGCAATTATACTATGAGATACTGATTTGAAACCTGGCTTAACGAAGCTATAAACATGGGAAATTAAACATGTAATTAGAAACAATGCATAAAAACAACCTTCACCCCTACCAAGCTCTTGGACATGTAAAAACCCAAACGTTCCCCATGCTGCACTGCCTGGAATCACACTTGCTTTACCTTTGGAAGGTATTTGAGTCATCAGTACATAAAACTTCTAAAAATCAAAGTCTTCTGAGAAAATAGCTATTGTAACTGCTCCATTTTGAATGGCTTGGAAGCATTCTCCCCTCCCCCTCATCGATAAGATTAAAAAAAAAAACCCAGCAAATGTAGTAAAAAATTGGGTTACATACTTTTAACAAACAGAATTCTTTCAGTCATTGATAAAAATTTCTTACATTTCTAACCTGAATATGACTTGCTAGGAAAATAACACCTGTACAAACATCAGGAATTGCTATTGCTTCTGAATTCAGTGATAAGTCTTGAATCTGACTATTATTTACAGCACACAAATAATCAACATTCTTTAACGTTCTGTGCTGCTTTAAAGGAAAAGTCATGAAGTATTTTAAGTATTTAACAATCAAAGCACAGCTCTCAAAAAAAAATATTCCACACAATGTAGGAAATTTTCATAAAGCTACATATAAAAGATAGTGAATAAAATTAAACTTTTTACTTTATACAGTGAGGGCACTCAGATGCACAACAATTCAGTCAATCAAGATCAGCGGGCAGAGCTCAACACCGTGAACACACCTGACAATTCTGTCTTTATAGTGAGAATTTTTGAGCGGTCTCAATTAGAATTTAAGGGTTGATTTAAGGAAGTTACACTGGGTTTAAAGAGTTTAATCATTTATCAAAAATGGTGCACACTTCATGTGCGCACATGAAAACTAATTTACGAGTGTGTCCCATTTAGCCTCATCAGCCAAAGACAGCAGAAATCAATTTAGAGCTTGTCCATGCAAGGTGCTGCCCAAGTACAACTGAAGTGATTTTTTAAACCATTTCAGTGGAAATCTGTGAAACTTGTATTCTTAGGGAAGCCCTAGGACTACAATTCCATTTTCTGTGTTTTAGCAAAAGCTCAAATATTTGAGGCCTGTCCAGAATCTCCCCTAAGATTGCTTTTCTGTGCAAAAGCACCACCTGCCACAGGAAGGATGAAAACCATTTTAAGAACCTGAAGTAACTATGGAACTTTAAAATATAAGGATACAGCACTAATTATTAACAGACTTCTTGTTTATGGTTATTTGGGATACTATGGATAAAAATCCACCTTTTTTATTCTCTGTGTTAACAGAATATTGAACAAAAATAATGTGTATTTCAGTGAATTTTATGGTGTTTTAAAATAGAGATATAAAAGCTCACCTGCGAAGATGCTAACACTCTAGTGCCTGCCCTGCCCCGCCAAGGCACCGTGCTCAGGACAGGGCAGTGGGCAGAATCCCACCCGCTCCATGTGCACTGGACCTGGGGCTGTCTGGACCTGCGACTGGTTTACACCTGCGTGTGCAGCAGTGGCCTCTCCTGTTGGCCTGCCTACCCCCAGCCATCCTGCGGAAAGGCCCTGCGCAGAATTTTTCAAACTCAACACAGGTTGTGCTTGGACAATGCTGGTCATATTTCAACCTAAAACTTAAAAGTGAGAGAGGAAGGAAAAAAAACCAACAATCCCCAAAAAGAAAAAATCCGCCCCAAACCAGAAAGGGAAGCTTCTTAATGAAGTAAAAACCAATTATATCATAAGCTTTCTTTTAATACTATGCCTCATCACGAGATAGCCAAATCTTGTATTTTTTAAACGACCAAACTTGCTATTCATATTTTATCCATTACTTTTTTATATGAGATATCTTTAATTTCCTGATATTAATGTTCTTAAACTTGTGCTACCACCAAGCACTTACATTTTATTTTTACATACATACTTCTGAGTATTAATTACAGTATTTAATACAGGCTTCTGAAAATACTATTTGAGGATGCTATATATTTTTTTAAATGTATTCTAGCTTACCGGACTTTTAAATAAGTCATGTGGAAGATAAAAATTGTTGTGTATTAATTAAACTATTTACTCCTATCTAATTTGCAAGTGTTGTTTCTGATACACAGAAAGATGGATAACTTTTCCTTAAAACAATCAGCTTATTATTCAGCCTATTTACCAAGTAGTTTCTAAAGAAAGTGTAGTGAACAGAAGAAAGCCTAAACAGTATCCACAGATTAAGAGCAATCTACTTTGCTAAAGGAAAATAATCTAAATTATTCTATATAAAATTGCACCACCAGATTTTCATGGAAGGATGTAATGAAGAAACAAACATGCAAAAAAACCCCTACATTCAAGCAATCTGAATTACATTGAGATTTAGTATTTGCATTAACTGTGGAAAGAAAATCTGAACCATCCCAGAGACGCTGGTTTACTTTGCTGCAGAAACAAAACTGCATGTCATGTGTAGCATCCCCTACATATTACATACACTGTTCTTCCAAAGACATTTTAGGCAAAGCTCTTTAGTAGGAAACTGCAACAGCACTTTTCGTAGTAGCCTAACTGGGTCCTAAAATAATCGGACAGCAACAGAACATCGCACCAGTTACACAAATATGGCCTCATGTTCTCTTGAATAATCCCAGACTGGCTAACTGAACCAACACACCTCAACATGCATGCATCAACTCACGGAAATTCCCTGCAAAATCAGATTCTGAAAATGGCAAGGAAAAGTTTAGGCAGAGTGGCCTCTTGAAGAGCCAGAGCTTCCTCCCCACCTTGATTGTGAAGCCTACTGACTTTGTTTTTACAATGAGAAGGTGGGAAAGTATGTTAATACTGAAAGTACTTGCTTTCTAGGACTGGCCAGGTTTCTTGACTAACGGCAACATGAGAAATTAAGGTGGGTTTCTTGCCATTAAGAAACAAAACTATCCCACTTGTCCTATATCAGAACTTAATTTTCATTTCCCCACTTCCAGTTCCTGGCCTGGAAGAAGGATCCGAGAAAGCGGCTCTAAGTCACAAGATGGGACAGAAGAGAGGGTATTCTGAATTCAGGGGGGAAAAAGCCTGTGGAATAACTTATTCTAACATTAAAAAATGACAAAGCAAATGAAACATCACTATAAAAATACTTCCACTCTTCTTTCACTTTCTTCTGCTCTTTGAGCAATCGCTTACAGCAGACCTTGTCTTCAACGACACCTTATGTAATCAGCATTTTACAAGCAAAATTACTTTTAAAAATATTTCCGTGTTTAGATTTCACAAGTACATTCAAATCCCTTCCACAGAGCCTTAACAGTCAATGCCACACATGGTATGTGTTACAAACGTCAGTATACACAGTAAAGAACAGTATGTAAGAAGCCAATTAACAAACACTGTGAAACCTGAAAACAGTCTTTACCTTTCTCTCGAAGAACACTGAAGAGATTTCCGCCTGCAATTTTTTTGACAAATACCAGCAAACTTTCAATAAAGAAACTTGCCAGTAAGCACTAAAGAGCACTTACAAAGTATAATTCAAATATGCCATAGCACGTATTTTAACATTATGCTGTGCTGCAGATGCAGAGGGAAGTAACCATAGCTGTCTGTATATAGCAGATATGCAGGAATATGCACATTCTACCAGCATATTAAAGACCAAGCACCCAGTCTTGAAAAAGTGTTGTTCTGTCTGCATAAATGCAGGGTTGAATTCCACACTCCATTGCAGAGACATAATCTAAAAACAACCAGAGAGTGTGTGCACTTAAATTAGTCAAAAAAACCCAAACGTGAAATTAAATTACATTTACCTTCTGTAACATGTAACTGATAACAATTCATGTCAGTTATTCTTAAACAGAGACAATGCTAAACCACCACTACAAGTTTGGGTTCTTCTCTGTCAAATCTAAATAAATAAAATTACGTCTGCCTTCTCTCTCCAGAGCTGTATCAAATGAATTTTTTACAAATGAGAACAACAGCTACAAACTAATGCCTTTCAAGCCTCAGCAAAACTGAATTATTAAATCTGCCTGCCTATATCCTATTACAGCCTACTTATGAATACTTGATTTTATTTTGTATAATTGACAGCAGTTGTCAGGAAAGGAAGGTTTTAACGGCAATCAAATTAAGATCAACTGGTATAAGTGTCACAGTGAAGAGCCTGCATCAAGTGTTGATGAATTAATTGATGGGTCACCAGGAAACAGGGCACGTGGAGCTGTGGTGTCATAAACAGCTATATATTGTCTGGTAATATTACCAGCCTCCCTGCTTTAAGTCAAAAGCACTGAAAGAGATGGGTTACCACAATATATCCAACAAAAGAAAAACGGACTTTGACTTCGCACACCTAATACCAGATCATTTACGAACAATTTAATTTTTAAATCATTTATATTACTTAAGTGACTATGTGCATGAAAATTTTAAGCTGATGACAAGATGAATAGCAGCACTGAGATGACATATTGGAATACAGAGTTTCATTTACCACTATAACAAGAAGCTTTCAATTATGCTAGTTTCTAAGGAGGAAAGAAGCCAAGACACCTGAAACATCCCGAACATTTAAGCAACAATACTTTCACATAGGATGCAATCGAAAAGTGTAGTGGCATTCATACAGGACTGATTAAATTAGTTTTAAAGCATTACTTTCTCTTAAGACCACGAAAGAGCTGTGTGTACTTGAGATATTTGATCTGAATTAAGAAACCGATGAAGCAATTGATTAATTGGAATTTAAGCCATGAGTCACTGGATCCATCAACAGATTCATTTACATTCTAAACAATCAGCTGATGGTCTTATAGGATACCATGTATTAATACACAGTCAATATGATACCCCCAAACTCATCACAGTTCCTTATTGACAAGCACACAGATGCTTTTAATCCAAGCTTGATCACACTGCATCTTCTTTGAATTGCTATATTGATTCAGCATGCTTTAAGAATGTTTATATCTCTTTTTATTAAAAACATTATAGAATTCTCATACATAGTAAACAATGTTCCAAGTTTTTTAAAAAAAGCATCTACATTCATATTCACATTCTCAAATTTTAACTTACTGATTTATATTACTTTGAGATATAC
This sequence comes from Falco peregrinus, assembly GCF_023634155.1. Lineage (NCBI taxonomy): Eukaryota > Metazoa > Chordata > Aves > Falconiformes > Falconidae > Falco > Falco peregrinus. The sequence continues at coordinate 103,091,689 of NC_073723.1, read as the reverse complement.
AGAAGGATATTCAAAAGCATTAATTTATCTTTTCTATTTGATTCATCACTCTGCTTTATTATTCTGATGTATACTAGTCATCTTTTTGGAGAAATGCAGCAATACAGGAAAAAAGGTAACATGAATTATTCACATCTTCAGTTTAATGACAAAATAAAAGCTCAGAATGCTTAGAACACTCAAAAAGTTCTCGCTTTTCAGATCAAAACAGGTAAAGGAGGCCCCAGTACCACTATATAATGGGATGGAAATCAGTACTGTACTTGGCAGATGTCAGTTCTACCATCATGTTTTATACAAACATCAGAATATTTTTCACTGGCACTACTCCCTGTTTGTGCATCTGCTAATCTGCTATTCTGCTTGTTTTTTAACATTTAGAACTGCAGTAACCTACGGTGATCTGTCCCATGAATGATCCAAACACATCGCCTGATTAATATCCAAGAATCTGAGGGTATTTTACGCCTTGCTTATTCATTTCTAAACCAATTTTGCGCACATCTTCAATTTATTAGTCATATTTACTATGTGTGTTAGTATTAGAAGCATGCTTCTCAACAAGCAGTAGATGGCACATCTTCCTTCAAATGAATCAAGGATGAAAATATTTTCCAGGAGGAGTAATTGCAACACAGCAGGAGAAAATTCCTACCTAGCGTAACCTACTACATCAACCTAATTTCACTGAGATTACAGACCACTCTGATACAAATTATGCTGCACGTCCAGATAGGTGAGAGGGATGAAACTGAACCTTTTGCAGCCAGAGAGGTTACAGCCTTCACACAAAATTGGCTCCACTGCAAACCATTTTAAGGTCAAACTAAACCAGGAAAATTGTCTAAAATGGATGCTATTCCATGAACATCATTTTTTTTGCCATCATTATTTGAATCATTATTCTGGTCTAAGTCCCGAGTTGAGCTGGCATTTTCTATTTCTCTGTCCTTAACACATAGTGCTCATTTGGCCCTCACAGGGAAACATTCTGGTTTACAAATGGAAAGTTGGTTCCTATTTAAAAGGGATTATGAGAACTATTCTAAGTGCAAGTACTGCATGTGTGTTTAAAGATGCAGTAGGATCCTTCTTACAATGTAGTCAGATATGCAATAGTTGTATTATACAGGAAAATCATTAAATTGCTGCTTATCGTAACAGAAATGGCATCAGGAATTGGGATTTTTTAACTAGCTTTTTTATTTTTCAGCCTTAAATTTCAGTAGGAAAAAATCATAATCAGTTCAACCAATTTTCTGATCCTAATGCAAAGCATACACTAACACTGATGCCCCAAGCAGGGGTGCAAAACTGTCAGAATATTTTAAGAATATTGACTAAACAGGGTGCCTGACTTGAGAGCTCTGACAGCAGAGCAGAACTCGCTCTCCCCATCAGCCTCCCTAGTGCAGTTACATATTTCTGAGGACAAACTACACAGAAAAATACATATGCATATACACCTCAAAGTGTGCTTCTAGCTCACTTAAGGAGCATTTTGCCTCGATGAAAGCAGAGCTTACAAGCAAACGGAGGTGGCTGTGAGAAGGGTATGGCCCAATATACCAGCACCCACTGAAAGCACCTTTAATCTCAAAGGTGTCAGCAGCAGCCACAGGCATCAACTTGAGGAACATACCATTAACTAAATTAGGGGGACAGGAATCTTGGTATCTCATAAAGCTTAAACACAGAAAAGTACAAGTCAAAGGAGTTGATAAAGCCTTCGGATTACAACAGGCACGTGAAAAACAAGAGGATAAATCTTTGGTTAAAAGTTTAGCAGGGAAAAGCACATTCCCCTTCACCAAGCAGGTGCCTAGGAAGAAGCAACAGACCCAGCTACCAAGATTTATCACTGGACTTCATGCCAGCAAAAAGCAGAGGATTTCTATTTTTTCCAGTTTCTTTTGACCTGACAAGACAGAGGAAGGCTGTGTAAAGCTACATGGACACCTCCGATCAGAACTGTAACTGACAAAGTGAAATATTTTGGGTAAATCTCATACCCCTCATATGCACCAAGAGCAACGACAGCGCGGCAAGACAGGCTGTAGCCCTTGCATGGAGAACCCAGCACCACCCTCAGCTGCGGACTCCTGACAAGGCAGGAGCAGAAGTAACACCTTACTCCACATGAGGTTTTCTACCACTGGAACGCGAGCTGCCAGAGTACGGCACTACAGGTCTGCCCAGCTCCACTCCACGGCCAGCCAGGCACACGCCTCGCGCCCCATGTGGGAGCCAGAATCAGATTAACTTGTGCCAGCCACTCTTTCCTTATGGATCCATTCAGATTGATTTGAAGATAATGTCTAAAATTTTACTGAGTTAACTTTAAAACAACTGCAAGATCACTCCTAATTAGGCCTGATAATCAGAACTTGGTAGGTTATGCAGAAATTCCTTTTTCACAATAAAAATGAGGAACAGCAAGAGACATTTTCTGGTTAGAATCATCAAGTTAACAATAACAGCTCGCCTAGGAAAGCCTTCAAGTAAGAAAAGAAAAAGCCCCACCATAATTAAACAATCCAACAGAAGAAAAAGGTGACGGTATCTTTAGAAAAAAAATGTAATGCATGGCATCAATCTTACGAATAGATACTTCAAAGGTAACAGACTGCTGCTACGCAGGAATTCTTGAACCTAACTTCTGCAAGAGTAATTTGTCTTTTATTTCCAAAGCCTTTGACAACATGCCCGGAGTCTCTCAGTTTGTTTGCCTGACTTGTCCTACCTCTGAAATCTGCTTTGCTGATTCTCACCTCCAGCTTTTCTAAGCTGTTTCCCAAAACTGGGGAAATTCTTTGGGATTTTAAGATAGTCAGACTGCTGCTCCAGGCAAGACACCAAAAGCCCTGAAATTCTGGGGAAATGCATTATCACTAGATAGTGGGGAACAGCCAAATTTATGCCTAACACAATACACAGCCTCCTTACAGAGCAACTTTTTCAACTCCTACTAGTCTTTTTTCTTTCTTCTAAATGAAAATAAATAGTAAAATACTACTTTGTTACTGCTTATTTTGCTGCCAATATACTCAAACACATGCATTGTGCTCATCATCCAAGTATGCACAGAAAATAAAACAAAATGATTAGGGAATGAAATATATGATCAAGTCTTCTAATAACATTTTACTGTGTAATTTTACATCAGTAATAGAGAGACAGTAATACTATTAGGAGCTTAAAGCCTGCTGAGACCTCCTCTTTCCACCACATAACCACCACACTATCTGACTAGATCTTAAAGAAGTAGCTGATCACATTGCTCAGTGGCTTAAAGTGGATACCAAAACATTTCAATCCCGAGTTAAATCAAATGTTAAAAACTGAATAGGAACTCATAGTACAGAAACAGATTAAAGTAGTTTGGACAGATTGTTGACAGCTACTTATGCCCTGAAGATAAACTTTTATCTGGCCATATGTGCAAAACCTAACTCTAGTAATTTATCATTCTCTATAGCAATAGATTTGCAAAGCATTTGAGTTCCCAGACAGGTAGGCTTTATAATGCTTGTTTTCTAAACATAATAGAAAATTCTAGAACATGTGACAAATGCAACTCCTTCAGACTTATTATTCTGTGGTAGTTGGTTTAATAAAGTGATAAAAAAGCAACATTGTTTGTGCAACTGAATGCCAACCTGACATTTTTATCTCTGGCTTGATTTTCAAATATCTGAAGTTCCAGTGCAGGCTGGGGCCCAAGCAATTAAGTTGCTTGTAGAACACTTATCCTTAAGTGTCCAGAATAAACAGATACAACTTGCATCAACTCTTCTATATTTTCATCCGCAGTGAGTTTGGGGTTTGTATTAAGGCACAAATGTTCTGCTAAAACTTGTCTTTTCAGAGCAACAAAACCAGACCCTTCAAAGCAGGAAAACACACTTGTCAGCACAACACTCTCCTCCTGTAGAGAACTGCTTAAGAATTCATAATTTTCAAATTCACTCCTTTCTTCAATTAGCAGACTTTGCTTGAGAAGGTACACTCTGGAGTAAGTCTTTACTAGTTTACTCAGAGCTCCTTCCAACAGCAAATCAAGCCGTATGAATGATGACTTAACCTGTACTCGCACTGCATAGTTTATGCCAGTAAAACCGTTAAAATTTTTTAAAAAACATCACATCTAAGGCAGTTATATTGCTACAGAAATGAACTGCTACAAAGCCTCAAAAGAAAAAGTGTTTTCCTGGTTTATTCTCACATTTTACTCATACCATTGTTGTTAAAAGTAATTACAAGTAAAGGATCCCGAAAACTCTTAACTAGAAATTTTAATACAAGTGAGATTGCTCTTCTTATTATAATTCTGAAAAACATAAACATGTTTACAGCTAGTAATTTATGCCTAAGTAAATACACCGTTTTAAGGAGTTTTGTACGTGAAATTCAAGAAACTGATCTATGCAACGGGGAATGGCCAGAAGGACCTCAACAGACCAGAGACACAGGCAGACAAGAGCCAGGGGGTGCAAAATCCTGCATCTGGCAAGGAACCTGGGTCCAACCTCAACCATTCTGCGATTCTGAGATACCACCTACAGTACTCACATAGAAGACCAAAACAATGTAACGTGGGCCTGAAAAATACCAGCTGCGACAACTGTGCAAGTGGAATTACCTTGCAAGGAATTACAGGTTCCTCACAATCAAAGGACTGTGAGAATTTGTAAATGATTTCCCATTTCCCCACTGCTTCCATGGCACAGCTGTAGTGATAGACATCCAGTACTTTGGAATGTCCACACCAGTAATTTACTATATACTGCATTTAAAGACCTACAGCAACAAAACTGTTTGATGATGTTGATTTGTGCATTACAGCAAGCTTGACAGCAGTGGAACCAATCGGCTCTCTCTAGAGTATCACCTCTAATAAAAAAAAAAAAATTAAATCTTCTGCCAATTTGGTAGCTGCTGAGGTGTCTACAGCAGCTGATGTACTAAATTTTGTCCCACGAATAGTAAGAATCTGAGGTTTATGGAAGTGGGTAAATGAAAAGTTTGAAGGAAAAAACCTAATTAAGCTTTATTAATTCTTTCCTGACACTGCAGCCATCCTATTAAATTTGTATTCCTCTCATTTTCACATTTGGAAGTTAGCAGAATGCAAATATTCCAGAGATGTCAAGTCTTAGGAAGACATGCACCAGATTGTCACAAGGGACCAGTTCCAGTTCACGTCAGAACATCTGACCTGGACCAGAAGCCGATCACTGAACCAAGGCACAGCCAGGGCACCAACACAAGGATTTTAGCCTAGAGAAGGAGAGTTATCTTTGAATGTTTTCTTCTGTCTTTTACAAACATAGTACTTTGACAACACTCTCGTACCACTGAAGTCATTAACACCCCTGCTTCAGTTGGCAGTTCCTGTGGACAATTATAATGTGATACAACAATATCTGCAATGCCCTGTCTGCCTTTTCACCTGCGATTGAGATGGCACATAGACAAATAAAATGTAAAGAGCATGCCAAGCAATTTTTCAAAGAACCTCAAAATTATGCTAGAGGCCACTTAGCATCTAGCTTAATTTCAGTAAGGGAGTTTCCATTTTTTTTGTGCATTTCTGTATTTGCGTAACAGCTTTCCACTAAGGTAGTCAGCTGGTTTCGGCATGATGCCTGCTTGCACACCAAATTATAATCTGTAACACATCTTTGGACCTGGCTTAGCATGAATACTTCCTTTAATCTGGTTAAAGGGTGAAAATGGGACAAATCTTTCAAATTGCTTGTCATGCCTACCATATGTAATGAGCAAAACCAAGATTCCACCTTAACCTTTCCCCTCCTGCCCCTTTTTCAATATATATAAAACCAAGACATTATTCCAGAGGAGTTTTGCTCTTAATTTTTTCTTTTATCTTTTTTAAATTTTTATTTATTTTGGAAGCCAGTGGATACTTTGTGGAAACCTCTGTTACACAGGGAGACTGACAGCAGCAAAGAATTCACATCTGACAAGTGATTTCCACCAGCTCCGTCCCCCTGGGAAGTAATCATAACTCTAAACTCAAACCAGTCATTTAGCCATCTCCATCCACGCACAAAAGGAATACCAATGTTACGGACTGTCAAACACGAATGAAAAACAAAGACCCACCTCCACTGGTCTTTATGCTAACTTTTCTAGAAGTCTGATTAAAAAAACCATAGGAATCTTAGAAATTAAGATACAAGTACACAATTAGCATCAATGATTATATCAGATTATTTGAAGATATTCTAGCTAAAAGACAATATATCTGATAAAGCAGGAGTGGGGAAAAAAAAAGTATCTAATAAGAATTAAGTTTTATCAGAATAAGCTTGATCCCCTGAAGTTTACCTTCCGCTATGTAGAGTTAGTAAGTATCCCCAAAGCAACATTCCTAAAAGTGCATTTGGGGTGTGGGTGGGAATAGAAGGGGAGGAAAACAAGCACACACCACTGTCTCACTTTTTCCAGGGTCCCATACTTGTGTGCAAAGAAGCCAGAATAGTTCTACGCTGAAGTGTGTAAACTACCCATTTGTAACTCAAACTGCTTCTTTTTCGACTGAAGATATAGGACATAGCAGTGCTGCAGACTGCGTTAATGTGGAGTATAACTATTGAAGTTGGAAAACAGTACTTTGCCCCAAAAGAAGCTTACAGGGGCGTTGGATTTTAAGATTTGTTCAAACTCTTCAGTTTACTCTTTACAGATTTATAGTAACAAGTTATAGTTAAGCTGTTTTATTGCACAGAAGATAAAATAAAATTACATATAGAACATAAAAGCATGCAAAAACTAATGTGTTTTACAAACCACTTAAAGTGCCAACTATAAATTAAACCATAAATCAGTCAAAACTGCAACATCCAGGAAGAAACAATTACAGATGTAAGTGTTCACTCTTTAGTCAAAAACCAATTACTGCCATATGCTTGAAGTTCAGGCGATTATTTTTTTGTGGGGTTTTTTGTTTTTAAAGAAGTGCAACACCAATATAACTAGTTAACCTGCTGCATGCTTACAGAAAGTGCATTTTCAATGTTAAAAAACACATTCCATGTGTAGCGGAAGCGTAGATAAAATTAGTATCAGAACTCTGGGAAGATTTCACTCAATTTGCTCTTTACTCACATTATAATGAATATTTACACAGTAGGTACACAACTCTTTCAAAGTGCTCACAAGGATTTTTTTTAATATCAGTTATGGAAAGTCTATTGTTACAACTATAAACTTTTTTAATAAGTAGCTTTATTTTCTAGATAGCCAATTAATGGAACTTCTTACAGGAGAATTTTAATTATGATGTTCTGAGAAAGCTGACTGCAGTAGACTTAAACAGTGAATGCAGAAAAAGACTTGATGAATTTTATTTTCAAAAATGTTTTTCTTCACACATTTGACATAGAGATCCATCCTGCTCACCTCCCCCAGACTATATCTTGACAAAGAGACAGTTTAACTTACATTAACTGTGGTCCATTAAGATGCACTAGTCAGGTGTATGGCAGCCAAGACCCAGAGGTATCCCCTGCAGCTCCGTTTCTGGCCTGGCCTGTTCCCTGCCAACCACACGTGTGCCCCGTCCTTCAACCAACAGTCCTACAGGGGAGGGAGACTGCACAGCACCTTACAACCTCACACCCCGAATCCAGGAATTTAAGAATTAACAGGGAGGACAACATGCTAGAGTGCAGATGTGCAAAATACCTAATTGAAGAACTTGTTTTGTTGCAAGCCAGGCAACCATCTCAACTTGGTCATGGTCATTTATTTCAGCAGTGAAAACACACGCGATTTAAACTGCTGCAAGGACACTAATTAAGGACAGCAAGCCAGCTCTCGCCAAGACGAACAGCTCTTGATGCTCCTACAGCAGCAAACACTGCCCAACATTATATGCCGAGTTCCCTACACATTTCCACTGCGTGCACATCCCTTAAAGAAATTACAACTGATACATACCCCGCTGGAGTGGATGATGATCGCCTCCAGATGCCTAGATACAGAACACCTAATCCCATGTAGCTAGTAAAGGCTATGAAAGTGTTGGATCAACACCCATTGACCTTCTACTGCTTACACATTGCATGCAAGTGGCCTAGTTTAAAGTAATTCTACAGATGCAGAAATCCTCCTGCTTTACTAGGAGGTATGATTTCAGCTGAAGCAGTTTCTGGGTCAGCAGGAAAAGATGACATTGTAAGTAGCCCAAAAAGAAATATTATCAATCCTTGTATGATCATGCTGGATTCAAGAGATTTGAGTTGCCAGAAGCATTAAGCATTTTAATAAAATGCAGTACTGTGGGAGGGAGTAAAAAGAAAAGCTCACGTGCCCTGAACCAGAGGGTGATTAAACAAGATGGAGATTATATATAGACTATTAGGAAACTTTGTCAGTCCAGACCAGTTATAAATGATCTAGTGCATCTAATCAGCATTTGAAAGTCATCAGCAAGACACAGTAACAACAGAGTAATTTCTTCTTCTGTTCGCAAATATATAGCCTACAGAACACCACCAGAGCTATCAGAAGCATTTTTGTCTTCTCTCTCGAAGTGTGTCTACAAATTTAGCCTTTTATCTGAAATATATGATTGAACTCCCGCGCCACAGTGAAGTACCAAGTGCCACGAATACAGTATCATAGCTATTACCTTTGTGAAATTTAGTGCTGTCTGACAAACACCAGACAGAGCTTCAGGATCTGAAGAGAAATGGTAATATAAAGGAGGGAAACTCATTTGAGTTATATGGGGGGCATCCAATAGTAATTTCTAAACTTTAATCAAAACAGCTATAATTTATAAGGTTCCTATAAAGGAAATATTTGTTTCTCAAAGATTAAGAGTACTCCCCTATCACCACATAAAGAGAAATACAGCTAACAAGGAGAACTTTTCTTTCCCTCAAGAAAATTGTAGTTTTGCATTTTTTTACTGAACAAAGGAATGTAAGGTTTTTCTAAAAAAAAAAAAAACCAAAACCAAAAATCACTTATTTCAGGGGTTTAGATAATTTTAGTAGGTATTTTAAAAAATGATTTTTAGTCATTTTAGTAGGTTCATAGTCATTTTAGTAGGTTCATAGTTCTTTTCAATTTAGTAACTGAAATACAATCAAATGACATTTAAATGCATATTGCAAGATAATAATTAGTCATAAATAAAATACTGTCAAAGTCATATTAAACAAGTACAGTGAATGGACCCTCTCCCATTCACCTGATGAAGGTGGATCTCCTACCAACAATCTCATTGACCACAGTGCACAATCTAGAATTTTACTGCAACCACAAGCTTATCACACTACCAATGTGAATTATCAAAACATACCCGTTTTTTCCGAAGTTCTGAGAAACACCATGTCCGATGGGATTCGTTGGTTCTGAGGAGAGGGGGGAAAAAAGGGATATTTTTTGTAAGTAGGAAAAAAAAGTTAATTCCAATCAAACGTCCAGTAAGATCTATCAACAAAAGGTCACACTTGGATTGAAACTCAATTAAAATAGGATTTCTCACAGTACTTTACATTCAGCATTTGCAATTCAGAAATCAATATTTTCGAAAAATTATACAATAAGCAAACAACAGCTAATCCTTTCAGATGCTCTTTATAAATGAATCATAAATACCTGAAAAACTACAACAGGTTTACATTTTCTTGACTGAAAACGGTAGTTCAAGCATAGGAATATCTAACTGAAATATTTTTTAAATAATTTCACTGAGCAAGACACTGACACTCAGCTAGCACATATAATAGAAAAAACAGTGAAATTTGAAACATCTGTCTTGGCACTTGAGTTGCAAACGTTATGTACACCAAGTATCCTCCTCTTTCCCAACGCACACAGACACAGAGGAAACAGCAAGTCAGGGAACCGCATTTTCCTACCTCCCATAGCTATAAACCTCTCCTTCACAAAGACAAAAATTAATAGAAATTCTTCCTCAGTATCTGAGGCACAGAGCCATATGCACAGCTCAATGCACCTGCACACAGTTCTGCATTTCCCTCTCGAGCACCAAGCTACCTGTATCAAATCATGTTTTCAGGTTTTGGTTGACCACAGAAAGGCCAACTGAAGCTTTTGCAGATTAAACAAAACAAACAATACTGTGGCCCCCTCCCCCCAAGACTACCTGCAAGCAGCTACCCGCGTCCTTCACTCGCCCACCAGCTCCAGTTACACATTGCCAACACAGAGCTTAAGAATGGAAAACTGGGCTAAGTGAGAATAACCAACATGTCAAAACCTGAAAGAGACACAGGACTGGAAAAGAAAAAAGTGACAGGCTAATTTGGCAGGGACTAGAGTGAACAGTGGACAGAAGGATGAGAAAGGGTAACACTGAACTGCAGCTTCTGCCATCACAACTGGGGTCCAGCGTGCCACATGCCTTGACACTGAAGCTGAACACAAAGACTCATCTGAATTTCATTTACAGGCTACCTTTAACCAATTAAGAAATCTCAGTGGATTATTAGCAATAGCATTACTAGTTTCATGCCAAGAAATATTTCCTAATGCTCATTTCAGATCCCTTGTTAAGAGGATATAATGCACAAACATTTTTCGCATAGAAAGTACCTCAATTTGAGAATACATTTCAGGTTTTCCTGTTATACTTTGCTGCCTTGAAAGCCACTGCATACCTAAGGCTCATTTTTTATTTAATTTTTTTTTTTAAGAGCTCAGTTGTCTGAATAGAAAATAAATGTAGCTGACAAGGCCCACCACATGGCATAGACAAACCTCACAGATTTCAAAAACCTGACTGAATTTATGCAACATGAGGTGAAGAAGCAAGTTCAGCATATGAGCATTCCAAAACTGTGCAATTATTCCCTATTTCACACTTCGATTGTAACCAAACTGCAAAATTAATACAGCACTAATAATTCAACTGCGGGTCTATTTTACACAAACTACCAGCTACAGAAAACTGGTTAGTTATTTTACAAAGAAGAAACAGAGGTGAAGATGGGGTCAAGCTAACCTGAAAATTTCAGTTCAAGACACGAAGCAACAGAACATCTCACATACTGAACACAGAATCCCACCTGCAAAATCCCTAATCACAATACTTTGATTCAGCGTATCAAAGTGGAAGATATGAATTCTATAGGTTATTACAAACATGTAACTGTCAAAAGAAAAACATAACAGGTTCAAAATTATCTCTACATGAAATTCAAGTGCATTCAGCATGTAGCAGCTTTCAATGTATTTATCCCAACAGGAATCTAGGCAATAGCTCAGACCACAGCATCAGCAAACACACTTAAAAACCTCCTAAAAGAATCAAGACAAACATAGAGGAGTAGTTTTGTTCATCTGAGTCAAGCCAGTCCTCCATCTCAACATTTAAGGACATAACACTGCTATGAACAGAAAGAAACCCAGCACTTAGATCGGTTTGATTGGAAACCAGACACGTATTTTCTCATTTTTAACCCTTCTCCTTTTACTTTATTGAAGGCAGCATTTCCCCTTCATCACTGCCCGTCAAATGAAAAAAAAAATAATCTTAGATGTACACTCAGTCCCCTTCAATAAAACAGCTCAAAAAACATCTGTGAAGATAATTAGACACTGCTTTGTATGATATTCAGTATATGGGACCTTCAAAATACTATGCCTGACTATTCATAACAATCAGTTCAGAGAGGGAAAAAATTCACATTGTCTGACTCGTAATGGAGAATAAATTGTATTTATAGCAGGCACCACCACTGAAGCAGCTGAAGTTTTTCCCCACATGTAATGCTGTATTCCAGCATTTGCCTTAGTTCTCGAGAAGCCACACTCATACAGCAGTATTAGTTCTGACCACAAAACATCCTGGATACTGTAGGCAAAGTTTTCCATTACTCCAAAGAAATCTTCCCAAGATCAGCATGCCACAACAATGCCATTTGGAATAGCATGATCCCAATAGATCTGTTAAGAGTTCTGTGTTTTATGGGCTCAGCTTTCAAAACAAGATGACGTAAACTCTCTATATCTCTGGGAGGCAGGTACCCCCTGACTCTCTGTAACACACTCTCAAGGACACCCATTCAGAAGTGGGACTGGAAGCAGCTACACCTGTATTCTCCATTGATGGAGAGGGAGTTCAGTACAGAGGGACCACGAGGGGCTACAGAGATGGTACTATCGCAAGCAGATGAGATGCCTGGAAAACACGCACGTTTTGAAACAGTAGAAAATAGAAGCATGTTCTGGTTTACCTAAAAATCCTATGCAGGCACCAAAACCCCCTCCTCATACCTTAAAATTATGTATTTTCACGTATGGATACTTCCTGGTTTGCAGCAGTTTGCACTTATTTGGAAAAGCAAAAAGAGTTAAAAATTCACAGGCTCGTTGTATGTCATTGGCATTCACCTTGAAGAGGCTGCTTCAGCTGCAACTCAGCTAGTACACCTTTTTTTTTTTTAATCTTGCCTTATAACAGAAAATAAACATGTAGTGAAATTTAATATCCATCTTGAGCCCAGATTCACCCAGGAATATCTCATTCAGATTTGTAAAAAAATGCAGTAAAAGCATTCACCTTAATATATATTTATTATGCACCTACTAGAGGAAAGGAAAAAAAAAAGAGGAAAGGGAAAATGCAACTTCAAAATTAAATAAATCTTTCCTTAAATGACAATAACAATTAAACAGATACCCAGTCTTCATATAGATTAGCTATACATTTTTGCAGCTCCCCTGCCAGCTCTGACATAAATCCATTACACAAGTTTCAGGTTACTGGCTTCATGCCTACAAACTTCCAGTTACTTGTAAACAAGCTAACACACTGGACCAGCACCCAAAATTTTGCAAAAATATCAGTCAAATGATCTCATACTGAATTAAATAGAAGTTCTAATAATCCAAATGAGTTATCAGGTTTTTACAAATCATTACCAGCTTCCACAGAGACTGCACGTTTCACATTCAGTAAATGGAACGTCCACCTGGTACTTGCTATTTAAGATTCAAACCTTTATGCCTGACCAAATTGGGCAGCATCATGGAATATATCTCAAGTCAGAAGGGAATCATAAGGATCACTGAGCCCAACTCCCTGCTCCTCCCAGGGCTACCTAAAACTCAATCATTTGACTAAGAGCATCGTGCAGTCACTATATCTGAACTCCAACAGGCTTAGTGCCATGACCGCTTTCCTGGGGAGGCTGTTCCAGTCCCCCAGCAGCCCCTCAGTGAGGGACCTTTTGCTAACGTCCAACCTGGACCTCCTCTGACCCACCTTCACACCACTCCCTCGTGTCCTGTCGCTGGTCACCAGCGAAAGGAGATCAGGACCTCCCCCTCTGCTGCCCACCTTGAGGAACCTGTAGACTGTTTTTCCTTCCTGTAAAATAATGTATGTTTTTCAGCATTAATATATATAAACATATCCTTCTATGTAGGAAAGGCTGGATGGAGACTGTCTTGTCTTTGCTGTCTCCCTCAGGAAAAAAAAAAAAAAAAAAAAAAAAAAAAACAAACAAAACCAAAACCACAACAGCATTTAAGACTGACATCTCATTTTTCATCAGGTTTGCCATAGTTTGGAAGTGGGTGGAAAGGCACTGCAGGAGTCCTAGATACCAGCACCCATTGTCACTGTCACTGCTGACACTGGGGAGCAAAGATCCCCCTGCAAAGACATACCTAGTCACTAGAAATGAGTGACTACACAGAAACAGATGGCAAGTATGCTACAAAAAAATCTTTAACACCTCATTATGAAGAAAATTAAGTTCTGTTGTACACAAACAGCAGCAATATGTCAATCATGTTAGCCCTCTCATGTCACATTTATCAAAGTGGAACAAGTTAAAATGACAACACATACAACTTCAAGCATTCAGAAACCCATGAAGAAGCTATGTAATCTAGCTTCATCGCCATGGTAATTGAGAAATGTTTATTGATATATATACTGAAATGTGAATATATAAGTCATGAAAATGACTTGAATACATTGTCTTGCTGAAGTCTGGGCGGATTTAGAGCTCCAGGAAAGGAGGTCTTCCACTTCTCTCTGTGTTTGTCTATGCTGCTGACTTACAGATTCATCCCTAGAGACCCAGCTGCGCCAAGCCGACGGCCAATGCAAGAGAAGTGGCTCCCCAGCTCCTGGGTTCCCGTGGCTTGCTCCAGGCCATTCTGCAGTACTAGCCAGATTGGAAAACAAGAAAACCCACAAATACACCTATACCTCCCTGCACCACAGGCTACAATCTTCACTTCAAAATTATAACTTCCAATAGTTTTCAATTTATTTTCATTTTTGTCATGTTATCATGAGAATGTTATTTACATAAGTTTCTCCAGCTCCCTAGTCAGTCTTTCTATTCCCCTACAGCTGCCTGTAGCTACAGACCCTCAGAATTTTGCACTTACTGTCCTTTCTTTTCCATTCATGTAACAAACCATATACTCTTCTCATGGACTAAAATATTCCTGATTGCTTCTGAGTTATAAATGGAAAAGGCACTTCCCAACTGTCACCTTGCATTTGCATGCTGTGCATGCCAGCATCAGCTGCAATCCTTACAAATCTGGATTCATTTCACTTTACACCTGAGATTAAGAAAAAAGCAACTGCATTTCTTTTACAGCTTGAAGAAAAGCTCTTGAAGCTTTAAGATGAAGCATTACTGATCCACATTTTAAAACACTATTATTTTATGTTATATAAAAATTATATAATGTTGTTATTAAATGTTATTAAGTGTGTTATTAATCATTAACTAAGTTTTACACCCTCTTCACATCCCCAAAATGTATACCAAACTGTCAACAAGCTACAGTGTCTAAATAACAGCAGCTGAACTCATCAACTCATCCCTTCAATCGTCTTATTCAGGAACATCACACAAACCTGTGCTCCCACTGGAAACTAAGAATGTATCTTAACCCAAGCCGAGGAGAACACCTAGGAAGTAGCACACCTGCTCGAGGCAGGGGACTGCTTTTCAGCTAGCATATACCAATGCCTTTTAGTTTTTAAGGACAGGCAATATTTCCTTCTGTTCAGGCCTCTTCCTGCCCTAGTGTTAGTGCATCACAAAATCTTCAGTTGAAACAATATGTCTATTACTTGGAATGAAACTGTTAAGCACATTGTAGTCACTTAAAGCTGCATTGAAATTAATCAGGCCTATTTAAAAAAAAAAAAACAACAATCAGAGGATATTCAAGGTTTAAATATAGAAAAACCTTTCACTTAAGTTGTTAGTACTTGTGATGCAGTCACTAGTTAACATATGGATCTTCAGCTCAAATGAGTCATTAATTTCACTACAGAAATGCTGTTGAAGCATCTTCCAGTCAAATACAATGTTAACTCGTTCCTCTGCCATTAGAGTGAGCAATTGAACATTTCACTCCCGACTGGTTCTTTGGCTTAGGAGTCATACTCTGAAATTGAAAATTGCTTGCTCGAACAAAATACACGTCTCAGTAGAAGCAGAAAACATTTAACATCATTAGACTGAAGGCACTCCCAGCAAGGCCAAGAGGAAAGAAAGATCTTCTGGGGCAGGAGGGAGCTTGAAGACTAAATACAACATTCAAACAATGATATTCACCCTACTGAGATACTAAAGTAAAACCTTAATCCAGAAGAACTCTACTCATTATTTCCCTAAATCCTTAAACATTACTTTTTCTTCATTAGAAACCTCAGGTGCTCACAACATGATCTGTAAGCTGCTGCACATCATACTAAAATAGATGCTAATGACCTACCTCATACAAGACAGACTGAGTCACAACATAATTCCCATTTTCCAAATTCAAGCATAATTCAACAGGCAGATGGACCTCTGTAAAAAGGGAAGGCAGATTACCTACGTAGTCAAGAGTCTTCCCTACACTCTACCACAATAAATTCCAGGTTTAGAGATTAAGGAGGCCCTGAAAAGTTTCCTAATAAAAAAAAAAAAAATCAAAGCAAATATCTCATTCTCCTAAAAGATCTGGAATAGGCACCAGTGAGCAGGTGCAAGCTGACTCCAGCTGGACACTAAGATAGCAAGGTGTAAGGCAGAACAGATGGAAAGGCAAGGCATATTAGCACTGACCTTGTCTATGCTGGTACATGGCACTCAGACAGGCCCAAAGAGATAGCAGGTACAGACAGCAGACAAAAGAAAGGAAAAAGAAGAAAGAAATAGTACCAACTACATGAAAACAGATGCACTTCAAGCTGAAAGCAGCAAACCAAATGAGACTTGGGTATATATTGTACTTTCTTTGCACTAAAGAAGAAACAAAGGAAGGAAACAGAAGTTTTCCTAAACAAAGAGAGGTTTCTTATATATGTCTGAAAAAAGGAAATAATCTCTATCCAGTGACAATTCATGAGTTCTGCAAATTCTCCAAGTAAAAGAAAAGGTGTTAATAGATAAGAAAGCACAAAATGCATCAGGAGGCCATATTTGCTGAAGGATCTTCTTTTATCAAAAGTAATAAAAAGTAGTAAAACCACCAAGAAGTTTAGAAAAGCCTAGTCACTGCCTAGGTTCCACTAACAATTATTCTGCCAAGCTGCAACTTGCCATACAACACTTCAAACAAAGTTGCAGATACAAGCTTCAACTCGAGGTACCTCCTTGCAGCATCTCCATGGAGTAGCCCTCTAATACAAAGCGTGATGACAACCACTTCCTGGCACCCAGAAAGAGTCATCTTTCCAGAATGAAGTAAAAAGTTTCCTCTGACAAGAAAAATTAAGATGACTTGCAAGGTCACAATAATTTCTTAGTAGCCCAGAGTGCCAACGGAAACAAGCAACATTGTCTATTACAACACTAACACAGAGGGGAACAGAGTTCACAGCTCTCACTCACCATTTGCAATCAAACGGGACAGCTTTTTCTTGTTTTTGAAAATAAACTTTTCTATTATTTAATTATACATAATATTATATACATGTTATAATTATATAATATAAATATACTTTAATATATTTATAAATAAAACTTATCCTTGAAGCCTTCAAACGTAGAAAAACACTTACTTATTTGAGCATCAGAAGGAAGGTATCAGTAATCAGACAGCTTAGAACATTCAGCACAGCACGAGCCAGAGAATTTAAAACCAGCAATTGTACTCCACTAGATAAATTTAAGCATATACCAATTCATAAAATATAAGTGTTTACATTCAATTAGGCTTATAAATAATCCAAAAACAGACTTCCTTGAAGATTCTCAAATAAAACTTGAACTAAAATACTAGCTAGTTAGTACTTCACAGATAAGTACCTTAATATACTTTTCTTCAGAAGATAATTAGCATGTTAATAATCTTTAGTCTCTAAAATATATTCAAAAAGTATCAACCTTTTCCACTATGATGAGGTCTCCAACTTGTATGTCTGAACTCTTAACTTGCACTTTACCTTAAAAAAAAGAAGAAATGTAATCAACTTAGGCAGACATCAATAAAGAGTCACAAGAATATAAATCCCAGAATGCAAGTTATACTTAAAGACATTACTGTTTGGTGAAAATGTTACAATTTATACAAAATGGATCTCTGATGAACACATTAATAAATGGTTTTCATCTGTTTGAATAAATAATTCACTGGTTAATAAAAGTCTAAAGTTTTGTAACCAGTTAGCTATTGTAGAAGTATTAAGAGAAAAAAACACGTGAGGAGGATGCTCAAGTCTGATCTGTAGTATCAGTAACAGAGTTGTAAAATTGGAAAAAACGAGTCTTTCATGTCTCCTACTAGACAGCACTTCTATTTCTGACAAGCCAAGAGTGGTTAGGCTGGCAGCCATGGAGCACTCACACACAGGAGTTGTTCGTCACAGCCCAGTTACCAACAGGTAGCTTTGCTTGGCCACCGCAGTTACTTATGGAATTGGCACTGCCTGACACTTGCTGGCAATTATGGTGGGAAAGGTAAGTCTCACTGAAGTCAGAAGAAATGCTTGAAGATTTCATTTCAGAAAAGTAAAATAGCAAGAGCTGAAACAGGGTTTTCATTCTCTAGAGCTGCCCGTTCAGTAACTGCTGTGAACAACTCATTCAAAAACACACAGAGCACACATACCAATTTAATTTCTGTATGTTCTGTAGGGTATTAAGACAAGTTTTAGTGTCCTTATTTCGTTAATGAATTTGACAAAAAACTGAGACAGAGAGGTTAAGCTACTGCCCAAAATGAGTTGTTGTTGATACTGTTAGAATTCAGGAGTTCTAGTCCCAGGTCTTTGCTGCAGCTCCAGAAAAAGTTGCTTCTCTGAACTAAAAACAACCAAAAAGACCCCCTTGCAAACAAACAAGTAATGACATAGGGATATCCTCATCCAAGATGTAACAGGTGATAAATTCAGAACCTGTTAACTCAGGATATAAGCACATATATATTTACACAGCCTGGTGAGCTGAAACACACACCCATACCATGTATCTTTTCCCATCAGAAACACTATCGTGATTCAAGTAGCAGGTATCTGATCAGCAGGAATCAGATGACAAGGATGTCAAAGCATGGTAAAGTGCTCGGGTATTAAATAAAAATCAGACTGAACTAACTAGAACTGAAGACCCACAAAAGCACAGGATGACCAGCAATCGGTATGGAGTTTAATAAAAAGTATTATAAATAGCAGATTTCTCAATATGCATTGTGTCGTCTCTCAAAGTTATAATAAGGATAAAACAAAAACTAAGCTAGGTTCTAAATCCATGAGATCTCCTCCTTCTAACTCTCAATCAGCAGAGATCTGGCAGTTAACCTCAAAAAATTCCTATACTTACACATGTATCTGTCAAAGGTAGTAGGAGTAATTATTTTCAGTACTTGCTCTTCAAAATTGCATTTCATGCAACAGTTGTTTTAGGTTTAATTCAGTCAGTAAAAAAATGTATTCCTATGGCTAATTTTTAATACATTTTCCATAACATTAGCATGTGTAAAATGTGCAATGTCAAGAGAAAAATCAGAACTTCTGTTTGGCACGTCTGCAGAGTTATTTCTGAAAGGCAGTCTTTGTTACTGATAATGATCTTTTTACACCAGTTCATTATTTCAGTTGCCAAACACACCTCCCCCCCAAATATACAACAAATCATATGTTCAGTCTGACTCCTAGCTCTGCCATAACACATTTGTGAGGGTGAAGGGAGTAGCAGAAGATGAAGGTATAAAAAGCTGTAGCTAGAAGCATTAGCAGTTCTCTACAGGACTTTCAAGACGCCTATGGAAATGAGGTTAATGTCAACCTCTCAACAATTATTTTTTTTTCCAATCTAAACCAAATAATACTAAAGCTCAACCACTAAAATAACAGTCTGATACCAAATCAACATATTTAATCTGCTTAACTGCATGAGCCTGTGAATTCTCTTTATAAATTCTCAAGTTTTGACTAGAGGTGAAGAGTACATACCAGAAAAACGTTATAATGTTTACTTTGCTTGCTATGTCTGTTAGCTTTACCAAAAGGCTAGCATTTCCTAGTTTATTTTCAATTACTCCATTAACAATTTTCAGCAGTTTATCAGTGTGATAACTAAGTCAATCAACTGATTATAGTAACAGCAGCACAAAAATCCTAGCATCAGCTGCATCAAGTCTCAGATATACATCACCTCCGCAGTCATGTATGACCAAAACCATTCAGAAACACAAATCAAATGCAACTACTAGCAATTTTATCAACTTAACCAAATTTTCCACAGTCATGTTCTAACAGTATCTACAGTAAAGACCAAAAGACACTAAGTGTCAGAGGACAAGAGAAGGTAAAACGTTCATTTGCAACATGATGTAGGGCAGACAAAAAGCAAAGACTCCTGATGCTGAGCATACCAACAGGACCCCAGACTGCACCTCTGCCTGCATGCAGGCTAGCAACCTGGAAGTTTCACATTAGGAATTGAAAAGTTTCCTTATCAGACTGTTTTCTAGGTGGCTTAGTACGACACTGCTGAACACCATCCTTATCACACACTAATGTGCCTTGCTAGAGCATCCTGTGTATCCCCACACAAAAGGAAGGGGCCTGTGGCATACAAGACAATTCTACAATGAAGCTGAATGGCAGGACATAGTCCATTAAAAACTAAATGGTAAAACATCGCAGTAATTCAGAAAGTAGCTTAAAATTTTGAAAAGTCAACAAATAACACTTTCTTTTAGACTAGCAAAAATGAGAATCATTAGATACCATTTCAGAGAACATTAAAATAATGCTATACTACATCTTGGTGAAGATGCATTTAGAGAAAAACAAGACACTGAATGTTATTCACTGCATAAATTATTTTTGTAAACTATTTTTTCCTCTAAAACCATCTCCATAGCAAAATACTCTTCACCATCTGTGTAATTACCAATAAAAAGTCCAAAGCTGTCAGAAGTGGCTGCGCATCCAGACTTTATAGTCCACCACGGCGCAAGGCTTTCGCCTAAAGCAACATATAGAATTATGCAGAACTAGAACATTGAAACGTGTCTGTAGTAATTCATTATACTCCCAAGATAAAGCCTTTTGAAATTAACTGCAATGATTGGAAAAAACTAATAAATAGCTCATACGTGCTAACAAGTATTTCTCACAAAAAAATTAAGAACTAAAGTAAACAAAATGTATCAGAAACGACTTTGTTTCTTTTTATTTAAGAGTATCTCCTACCTGAGTGCAAGCCACTCCTGAAACACCAGTGACTTCCGAGAGTAGCATTTCCAAATTCTTTACAATTTGATCGTACATCTTACCCATGGTACCTTTGAGTATGTCTGAAATCCTGCTTCTGGAGTTGGTAACAGAGCTTTTCTCTAACCCAGAAATACAACTCTTGAATGAAAGGAGTCAAGCATACACTGTAAGAAAGTTCTACCTAGCATCTACCAGCCTTAGTTCTCAGCATAATTACAATAATCATAATAAAATGTGGAGCTGGGGCAGGCAGCAGGCAAAAATTTCAAGCTACGGTGAGTCCAAGGTGAGGATGCTGACCCTTCAGTGCAAGCGCTGTCCTTCAGTCCTTTCAAACCCCAGCGCACATAGTGAACTGAGGTTAGTCTTTAATCACCAATATAAAACCCTAGAGACAAGCTTCCTTGCTCCTCTTCTCTGTGTACCATCTCCTCTTATGCGAAATGGAAAGTCTTCATCCCTTCTTACCCAATCTCCTGGATGCCATAAAAATGTGGAAGAAAACAGTCCCCTTGACATTTCCTCTCTTCTGGCCTCTTTTTGAAATTCTTTCTTACATTAAAATTTCAAGTTCTGTTTCTGCTGTTTCTTACTGCTTCCCTAATCAGATAGATCAAATTGATACAATTCTTCAAAAACTTAACTGCTCCAAATCTTTTAAATACTAGGAATTAAGTCATTGGTGGGTTTGAAATATTGCAGGCAATAAAGACCTAATGCTGAACCTCTAGATTCAGAAATAAGATTGGCATTTTTTAATGCAGTGGCTTTTTAATAAGCAAAAGGACAGCTTGGTCTTCAGGAGCTGAAATTCTAGTAAGAGGTTTCAATACAGATTTCAAATAACTGCAGAAGAAAAATAGTACAATAATAAGACACTCTGACAAACATCTTACTTTAAAAGTTGCAGATAACATAGGTATAAATGATTGAAAACTGACTGCCTCTTGAAAGAGACCATTTTGCAATTTAAAAAAAGGTCAACCGAGATATAAACTCAGTAAGGTGGCATTTTAGGAACAAAGCAGCTCCTACTGCATAAACAGAACTTCAAAAGTAAAAAAAAAAATAAAATTATAAAAATTCAAATCACTGTAGCTCTCAGACAGACTTCTCAATTCTCCAATTTTAAAGGAAACATACTAGCTCTCACACTTTGTTCTTATCTATAGCAGTTATCGATACTTTCTCAGCTTCACACAGTTGTGGCACATATTTTCAGCTTCACTACAATCTTAAAGACCCTTTAAGGATAAAGGAAAGGGGGTAGTCTTTCACATTTGAAGCTTGGATGGAATGATTTCATTAATCTCATCTCTCCTGACATTCATTTTTAGTTTTGCTTTGCAGGTTGCAAAGTGAGAGTTCTGCAATACTTTGAAAATCACGTTAAACATCCTGAGATGAAGTGACAGATCGTGCCCCTTCTGCCATTCACAGCTGTGACTACTGGATTTAGTTATTTTCTTCTTGATCTTTTTCCTCCAAGACTTCAGTAACGCTACATGGGCAAACCTAACTAGGAAAGGCTCAGGGCAGGATTGCCAACTTCAAGAATGAGAAGGGAAAAAGAATTAAAATGGCTTTAAAATTGTATTACCCAATTGGCTTTTGGTAGCTTAGTGAATGAGATAACAGCCTGTTTATGAACTGGAGGTGATTCTTCTGCAGAACAGCAGCTTTTTTTGCACGGTCATTTAGCTCATCATACCTAAGTGCATGAGGCAAGAAGCCGCGTCCAAAGTGTGATGGTCCCTTAGGAAGGGTAAACAGAAGTCCTCCCAAACCTGCATGCACAGGTCTAAAGTTTTTTTCATTCCAGTTTCTGTTCTACAAAGGGATATGCAGGTGAGCTCCTCTGAAGCAGAAAAAGGCAGTTAAATTGACAGGATCTTCAATAGCAAGATAATTTCAATTCTACAAGCAGATACTCTTCCTCCCTCCAACTTTAACTTGCATACTCTATCAAGGACTTGCAGACTTTTATATGCAAAAAAGGAAAGTAGATTTTGCAACAAACATCTCAATAAAAAGATTAAGACAGCAGAATGCACGATAACCTGAACAACTGAAGTGACTCAATACCATAATCTAGGAAAGTACACCAGGGAAAAGCTTGATGTGAAAGATGTGGGGACAGGTACACTTGACTTGCTCACAAAAAAATTCGATACGTTTACTGGATTTGCATGTTTCATCGCTTGCCACAAAGGCTGAAAAAGTAGAAACCATTCAAACTGCACACGTAGCAGGCTCACCTTCTTGACAAGTGCAAAGCTACACACAAGAAATTCACCCAGGGATGACTGAAGACTGAGCCTGGCCATGTTACATGACACACAAAACCTACACAACACTGAATATGTCATGGATCAGAATTAGTCTATGGACATTAAGCTGGCCATTGCTGCCTAAGCACAATTAAGTAACACAACAAGTATCCCATACTCCCTTGATTTCTTGCTCACAACAGCTCATTATTACCAAAAAACCCTAAGACTTACTGATCAGAACAAATATTATTCAAGGTCTTTAATCACTAAAAAGACATTTTAAGTCTTCAATATGAAAATATGAATCAACCACCTTCAAAACACTGGTACCTCTTACACTAGCAACATGCAGGTCGTCAGACAACACTCACATGTTTCACCTGGTTAGGGTTCATGAAGCTAAGAATGACTCCACAAAGTCAACACTATTAGGCAAAGACTTCCTGATTTAAATCTATCTCAATGCTGTATAAAAAGATTTTAACTGACAAATCAGCCTATCCAAACTATCTTTATACAAGTAATTAATCACAATTCAAATCCCAGTAGCTACTCTTGCTACAAATACATTTGTTTCCCTATGGTAAAGAAACAATTTTGCAAAGCGACTAACGAGAAGTGACTAAATTCTCACTTATATCTTCAATAAATGGAACAATTAAACAAAGTGTAACACTGAACCTTGCTAACTTTAAGTTCTCCTACTGTCCAATTTAAGCAAAGGCAACCTGCTTAACCTCTCTATGTCAGTTTCTCCATCTTTGAGATGGAAAAAATAACTATTTTGAAGAAAAAGACTAAAACCTACACAAGTCAAAAATCACTGAGGGGAAAAAAAGAAAAGATGTTAGAGCAGTATAAAGTGCAGTTCCACTCTGAAAAGTGACTCTTACAAGAGTGGCATCGATTTTCAGACTTTTAATTAAATCAGTATCAAGTTTGTTCATTCACAAGTAACAAAGCCTTCTTTCTCCAAACCATTAGGCTGTAGGTCAGTATAGTAAGCCTAACCGAATTCTTTCACTTGTAGAGTACTGCCAATACTAAAAATCAGGTAGATTATATTGAAATTTATTTATAAATAAATAGTTTGCAGAAGTGTAGTAATTTATTGGTTTCCATAGATAAGTTTCTAAATCCTTCTCAAATCCTCTAAAAATCTTGGTCTAACTTTATCATAGCCGTAAGTCCCATTTTTTGCCTCAAAATGATACCTTTCAGTTTCAGAATGTCTTATTATGAAAGAACCCTGTATTATGAAAAAGGTGCAAATTATCAGGTACTCATAATTTAACGTATGTATCTGTGGCAATTTTTAGTACAGCTTAACTCTTGAGTGGGGACTGCAATAATATTTTCATTCTTAAAATTGGCCATAACTCAGAACATTGTTAGCTTGTAGATCACACCACTGTCAACATGGGATTCAGAGTTCATTGTAAGCAGAGAACTTGAATCTGTACTTCTGTGGAATATCATGGTCTTCAAAAACAAACCCCAAACACACACCACAAAACAGAACAAAACCCAAGTATGAATTCATGATGGCACTGACACCAAAACCCGAAAGTCAAAATAGACCTGCACGTTTTTGGGTAAAAGCCAATCTCCTCTTTTTGAAAGGGGCATTTTTAAGGCATCTGTTGAACAAGTCACTGTTCCCTACATGTCAGTTCCTGGTATAACTGCTGGGCTTTACCTATATGCTATTTTTAAATTCCTATTCCCTATTTAGAAAACAGCTTCATCAAGGTGACAAAATCCTATTTTAATTTGACAACTTCCTTATTTCTAGGAGAAGCTGCAAAATGAAAAGTTCCTCAAATATAGTTAACCTCATGAAATATTTCATATACTGGGAAAGAAGAAATCAGGATTCCAAAATTTCCACTTAAATGCTGCTTAAATGCCTTAGCAATTTACCAGAAACTCCAATATTAACTCTAAACAAGTGAAAAAAGGAGCACAAAAGGGACCAAACTTAGCTCTTCAAAAAGCAAGTGTCAGTCTTAATATTTATGTCACATTGGGAACTATAAACTACACATGTGCTTCCAGAACTATCAATTTCAGATAGCTAACACTATTGCTGCATATGGTAGAATTGTACTACCTATTTCAGTGGCCTACCATAACAGATCTAAAAAATTAATAAACCAACTAGCAGGATTACTTACAGCTTTGAAAGAAAAGCCATTAAGAGTCCATTTCTTTACAGACTGTATTAACGACTGTAAAGATCTGGAGGCCAGCAATGCAACCCTTTGTGTTAAACCAATGATAGCTATCCCATCTGCAAATTTCCACAGTGGTATGTCTAGATGTTGATAAAGCTATTTCACACTGCCAAGGAAGGGAAGAATGACAGGCAAATATTCCCTACAGTTGCTCCCTTCTGTACGCAAACTCCAGAAAACTATGCAAGCCTCCACGCTGCAAGGAAGCAGTATAACCTCCTCTCAGCTGCTAGGTTATGGCATCACTAATGAGACTGTTGCCTGTTTACTTACTTTCCAAATACTTTAAAAAACGGGTAAGATTTCAGACAGAGCATAGCTGTGTCATGTTACAATCTTCTCATCCATTTTTTCTGGAGAGACTATTATCCAGAGCTACTCCAAGAGTTTAGTTTCTAATTAAGACTAGCAGATCTGGTGAGGTTACTCTTCCCACTGACTCTCAGAAGATACTCACCAAGATATACCAAAAAGTGCAGCGAAATCTCTGTTGGGAATTGTGCACAGAATTTACACTTGGCACAACGCACGCCCTATACTCTAACTGCTTGAGATGCAACTTCACATTCCTTAACAGCTTCCCACTGTCTAGAACTTTTGTGCCAAGGAAAAACCTTTACAGAGACTTCCCAGGATATTGTAGCAAAATAACTTTTGAGGGTAACAGCAAGGTCACGTTGTTTTGTAAGGTTATTCGTTACAGATAGACTTGATCATAGAAAGGTGGCAAAAAATAATGGATAACCTATTAGGTGCACTGTTCTGAATCTAAACAGTAAAATGTGCTAAGCGACATGGATGTGGAGAGGAGTGCTTATTTTCTTCCTCTTATGCTCATGTTTAAAATTTACAATATCCTACCAAATTTAATTGTCACTTAACAGCTGAAGTGTTTCTTTTCCTCAAAAGCCTTCATGAAAAACTGTCAAAGGTTTTGAGACCATAAAAGTCATAAATGTGTCTTCTACTTTTATTAACTTCTGGAAAGAAAACTGGCTGTTCCTACTGCATGATCATATAGATTTCAAATTATATGCAAAAATCGAAGTAAGTATTTTTTATACCAAAGCTGACTCACAGTATGTCTTCCTTTTCTTAAGCACAAATATATCCACCAGGTTTGAAAGGCTCTAGTGAATTTTAATTAGATCACATTTCTTAGTCACTGATCCCGTATTTCCTATATTCACTTGATACATAGATGACAGTGTTGCCGAGTTACTGTTTGATATCGATTTCAGAGGAGAACTGCACTTATAAGTAATAGTACTAAACAGCAGAATGCTTCAGAAATATACACAATTATCTACAATTATATACATTATATGTATATATAAAATATACACCTTTCCTTTACAAACAACAAAAGATTTACACTACTTAAGCAGATCAAGTTTAACAGTCATATTTATCTGAGGGAAATCAAGCACTTCAGTATCAGTCTCATTCTGAAGAGTGCAGCCTGAGACTATTAATTATTTCTTTGAACTGAAAGTCTGTAAATTTCTATTTAAGAAAAAGAATAAATATTTTAAGGATTTATACAAATGGTTTGCTAACCTCGTACTGTCAGCTTGCTATATAACTGTGAGTTCATCTCCTTGTCTCTCTTGTAGCGTCGAAATTCATCAACGGCTTCCCGTACCACCGTGACCGTCAAAACAAATCCCTGTTAAAGATATAATGATGCAATTCAGAATTCTCAAAGTGCTAGAATAGAAATACACAAGTAGGAACATTTTATAGAGTAAGAACATGTGTTTAGAATATTTACTTTTTTCTCATTTGGATTTTAGTGTTTTCTTCAATCTGTTAAAATAGTATCTTGGTTTAGTCAAAAAAAAAAAGGGAGAAAATCATGTGTTATACAAAACCAATTAGAGTAACTACATCTCCAAATACAGGCGATTTAGATATAGTTTGAAATGTAAAAAATTAAAATGCTTTGGATGAGCTAAAGACAGTCTTTATAGTTCAATAAGCGTATTTCTCTGCCTTCCACAATTTTAGGGCTTTATCAAAAACATTTAAGAAGTCTCCCATTCTAGTGTTGAGTTCACTGCCTTTTTCCTAACAGACAGAAATGAAAAGGTAAATGGATGGTTAGTTTAATTAACTTTCCCATCTTAAATGCAGTCATTTACCGATACATCACAAACACTGACAAAGAAAAAGGTTTTTTTTTTTCCAAAAAACTAAGTATCTAAATGCTTTGGCTGCTACTTTCACAGGACAGTGTCGCCACAGCTCCTGCTGGAGGTGCAGCGTGCTCCCAGCCACGGTGCTGGTCTCTGGCCACAGAAGACGGTAAGCTAAAAAATACAGAACAGTTCAGGGATAAGCATGTAAGCGTTTGCTCTCTCCCTTTCTAAACCTCCTCAGATACAGCCTTCTGGCTTCTTCAACTCAAGTTGTCTGCACATCAGTGAAAGGGGAGTAAAATTTTTAACAGTAAAGGGATCTTATTAGATTAAGAAAGACTGCTAAAAAATTCAAATATTCACAAATCCTCCAACAGACAAGGTTCCATCTAGCTTTAGACACCCACCAATACTTTCCTTCTATAGAAGAAAATTGATACTTTTTTGGACTTTTCTTGCCGAAGTCTGACAGTTTGCCAGCACCCCCCTAACCTCCCAGCAGTGAGAAAGGAGTGAATGTGTAGTTTTCCTAAAGGAGTCTTGACGAAAATTCTCCTTTTCAACAGCAAGGGCTGTTTTGCTGTTCCAGCCCAAAATTCCAAGGCTTACTTTGCTGCAACCTTAAACACTTCTCATTTGTTCAGGTTTACATTTGCTACAACAATTATAGTAGAACTACACAGAACAAAAAGTGCCTTTGCAGAATGGATTCCTTCCCGCTCCCAGGGCACAACTGAATGAGCACCAGAGTTTTCCCCTTTTCTGGCAGCAGCATTTTCATAAGCTTTGGCAGTATAGATATTTTAGCAGCATAAAAAAGGCACTCTTGAAGCACCTTCAAATATATTTTCCATTTGCACATATCTCATTAACTAGATGGTAATCAAAGCACAGCACACAAAGTGTTAATTGCAAAAATTTACCCTAGCAGTCACTGTATCTTGCTGGGGAGCTCTGTACAGCTGACCGTGACTATAAGGAATGATTTAAGAAACCCATTTCCCTTTTTCCTCATTTGCTCAAAGGAACTTAACACTCTTCCAAGGGGGAGCTGAAATTGTGAAGCCAATCTTATAAAAAGAAAAACCACCTGTCATCTTTCTTTAACTGTAAGCAGTTAAATATCTTTAGCATACTGCTTACAATCAAACTTGTATGCTTTACATCCTCTGCATGTTGGACTTGAAATGAGAAGGCTGTTCCCTACTGTGTGAAAGAAAACAAACCAGGAAAATAGTCTTGTATGAAGAACTCTAGTGCTTGATTTAAGTGCGTAATATCTGTTGCAAAAACTGCTTAAGTAAAAAATAACAAAGAGCCCAAAAACACACACAAAAAGCCCAAAAATACACAAAAAGCCCCCACATACCATCAAGAAACCCCAAAAACCTGGTTTTAAGTATTAAGCTGTTCCTTTAAAATCTTGTGAGAAAACAGAAG
Source organism: Falco peregrinus (assembly GCF_023634155.1). Taxonomy (NCBI): domain Eukaryota; kingdom Metazoa; phylum Chordata; class Aves; order Falconiformes; family Falconidae; genus Falco; species Falco peregrinus. Next base: position 103,062,897 of record NC_073723.1, on the reverse strand, counting down.
ACAAGTCATAGCTACTCCTCTGATTATTACTGAAAATTTATCAGCAGTTACGCTCTCTTAAAAGAAATCAGACTTAACTGTTACGCAGCAAAGATGGCCCAATGGGTTTGACTTAAATGTTTTATATTTTCAGCACACATACTGAGCCTTACTCAACACCCATTTAATCTCTTCTACCTGGAGGCTGTCAATCATTACTAGAAAGGCTATTCAAGCAGAAACATGCGAGTTTAGCAGAAAAGGGTACCACTAGCACTAACTGAGATGATGTATTTTCAAGCTGTATGTGAAGCATCACTCAAAATATCCTTGAGTAAGACACACACTACAGACAACAGATTACCAGCATGTGCAAAATAGGGTGTTTTCCCTCTTCTGTGGGCAGGGCTGAGATGGGGTAACATTCTGGGGGATTCTTTCCCTTACCACCCCACTAACATGTAAAGCTGTACACAGCACTTCACTGTAAAGAGACCAACTTCCAGACAAGGCTGACTTCTGTCTTTTCTTCCTGGGTCAGTGACAAAGAACTTTGTAAATATCCATTTCAAATCCCACTGTTGAACAAGCTTTTTGACTTGGAAGTGGGTTTTGTCACAGCAGAAGCCAAAAGTTGTCTGGAAATAGCGGTGTGAAGAAACCTCCAGGCCAGTCTCTCCCTTCATCAATACTTAAAAGGACACATGTTGCAACAATTAAAACAATGAAATCAATCCAGAATATTTACTCTATTGACTTGTTAAGAACGACCTTTACTCAAGCAGTCAGCACGTCACTGTTCCTCTTGAGTACCACTGAGAATAAATGCTACTGAAAAAAAAAACCAACAAAACATTTTTTCCCCCTAAATTTAGAAAATAAAGCATTTGTTCCTCCTGCCTTGCTTTTAAACCTGGGGCGGAGGGTCCAGGAGGAAGATGAAAGACAAGGTAATGATCTGGTTACAAACAAGAAAAGCATTCCAAATCATGGGAATATAGCTGGCAGACTACCAAAGGGGCCTCCTCTGAAGAGAACACAATTTTCAAACCTTAGGAAACCTGAGTCAGAAGCAACTGGTTTGAACAGTTTCCCAAGAAAATACTGCAGAGGGCTCAATAATAAAGAGACATATTGAAAGGGAGCCAGTGCAAGTGGCAGGGCGATCAATTTAGAAAAGCATGGTTAATGAATAACTTATTTTCAAGATGCATTTCCCTCCTGCTTTATCCATGGTTTAAACTATTTTATCTCAATTTTTGTGAAAAGGACACTATCAAAACCAATACAGAAGGAATGAAAAAATTTACGCTTTCAATTCTGACCTTGCCTGAAAATATAAAATAGTGAGTAAATAACAATAAACTGAAGGAAATTTAACACCCAAGTTGCCTATGTTACCAAATAAGGTTTTCTACTAGCTGAAGGTATTTTTTTTTCCTTTTTTAAACATCTTAAAGCGCCCGGCAGCCAGAAAGGAGCACTACTTGCTCGGAGCAGCTGGTTAACGAAGCGCCCTCCAGCCTGCGGCGCTGTCCATACTGCGGGAAGCATCCTACCTGTTACACGCTTCGGTCATTGTAGTTCACCAGACACATATTTACAAAATGTATGTATACACGAACTTTGATCTGAAGTTAAAAAACCCCGAACTTCTAGTTAATAGTATTTTTCTGTTTACCAGAGGAGCCCAGTACGTGTACAGGTAGCCTATTTTCAATGCTGGTACAAACTGTGAGCAGGACACGATGAGAAAATAGAGATTCAAGAAAAACTTGAACTGTTCATATAAAACCTAAAATGAAAAACACAAAATAGATAAATGCCTTACAATTTGTACCCATAATGTACACAAAATTCACTTCATGATAGTAGATATAAAACTGTTATTTGGCATATTATATATGGTACTATTATAGTACTATTTAGCACAATATGCTATAAAACATCACAACCTACTACATGCACTATATTTTAATATTATACTGCTATTTTTGTTGAGAAAAATCCTTTGATGTTAATGCCTCTTTTCACTCTGAAAAAGCAATTTGCTAGACACTTGATATTTTGAAACCTGGACAATGCATACTCATCAATCTTTCCAAATATTAAATATGTATCAAAATCACCACGCAAAGATTTGAAGTTTTAACAGTAAATGGAATTCAGATGTTTGTAGAAGCATCCCGCTTTTATCCACAGTAGTTAGCTTTATGTTTGTGAATGAGAAGGTTTTGAAAATGTTCTTTTTTATATAGCATCAATTAAAAAGCAAAATAAGTTTGTATCTGAACTTTCATTGCTTACATTGTTTTCATTTTTAATTGCTGAAGCTCTTCTTCCTAAAAATATAGCATTAAATCTTCATTTTTCCTTCAGCAGCAATACTTAAATTCCATGTTATCTGTCTCACAGTGTCTTTTTGTCTTAAAAATGTTCATCTCCTGGTCTTCAATAATAATTTTTAAAAACCCCAAACATTAGCATCAAACAAACAGAAGCCATTTACAGAAACATTATCCTAGTCTGCGTCATTCGAACTTCTACAGAGGAACGAGCCAAGCAGCCCAGGCACTGCTGCCCTGTGGCGCCGCACGGGTACCCCCACACCCCAGCCCTGCCTGCAGCACACCCAGCAAGCCAGGCACACCATCACTGCGGTACTGCTGCTGGCTGCCTCCCTCCGCACGCTCCCTCCTGCAGGGCTGGGACCTCTACAGCTCAGCTGTGTCCTTTCTTAAGTCCTTTGGTTCTCAAAGGGACAAGGGCTACCATCAAGTCAGACATACTCCTTCAAACGTACCATTCCCCACTCTTCTTAAAAAATTAGTGAAGCTACTCAGTAGTCAAAAATAAATGTTAAGGAAAATAAAGCTCTACAGAAAAGATCCAGGGAGTAAGGTGGTGACACAGCTCTCTATCCAAATGGTTATGGTGTGGAAATCTCAGAATCAGGCAGTATTCTTCAGTCTCCATAGTAGGACAAGCCTTTTACAAAAGCAATCACAGTTTAAGTTTCAGAAAGTTTAAGCTACGAAAAATTTATAATAGAATAACATGAGCTTTTGAAGAATGCTCAGCGTTAGGTTTCTCAAAAAATTATTTTGCAATACATTTTGGTACGTATGTTTATTAATAAATCAAATGTTTTGTCTAAAGTCCAAGGTAACTGTCCAAGTCTTAAGCAAAGACACAGAAACTGTCTCACAGAACACGTCCCATATTCCACAGGAATGACAGATGCAGAGATTTGTTTGGTAATTAAAAGCACTGCTTCAGCAACACACATGTTCTCAACATTGCTTTAGTTATTATTACAATGGTAAGAACATTATTAATTTTTATACAATTTTCAGTCTTCAAAGATGTTTCTTTTGTAGGCCAGGACAGCATGGCAGATCCAGCAGGAGGATCAGAAATGGCTGCTGAACTTGGAACATTTGAGACTTGAGAAAATGGATAATCTATTGTTTCAAAGCTAAAAGATTCAAAATAGATCAAAAAGCCACGTTTAAAGAACGCCTCCATCTTTTAGTCTGACAATTCAGTTAATATTACAATGAGTACTACATGAAAACTATAGTTATTGGACAGATATTTACTGCTCTTATCAGTCCAACATTATTACTCAATTATGTAAAAAACTATGCCCTAGCAAAAAATACTGAGGGAAGTTTGTGTGTCTTTCTGGCAGGCACAACACAGTAACAGTACCTCAGCATCGCCACTTTCTTGCTAGAGTGCTACATTACTGTTCCCCTGAAAGCTACCTGAACAGCCTCAAATCAGAAGATTTTTTCAAAAGCATGGAATTCTACTCTGCTATTTACCAACAAAACCATAAAGCCAAAAAAGTCAAATTTGAAGTTGCAGGGGAAGTCAGAGCATTCTACCAAAATTAAATTAATTCAGCTTGAACCTGTACCTTATGTCAATACTGATCAAGTTCATATATTCATGTCCAGCAGTATGTTAAACTGTTTACAAATACTTGATACACCGGTCAAATAAAAGTCCCCAGAGCACTTCGGGAGGTACAGATCTGCAAAAGCACCCATCTTGCAGAAGGTGTGGGAGTTAAAAAGCACCTTCCTACAAGTCTTCTGAATGCTGGCAGACCACTGACAGTTCATTGGGCACAAAGCTAAACACTTCAGTCTAGTTAAGCAAATTGAAAAGTCTCCAGTTACATAAAACTGATTAAAAAAATAAAAAATTCAGGAGAGGTACCTTAAAAACCTGCTCATCACATAAGGTACTCTTTAGGGAAATTTTAACAAAATTCCTAAGCAGCTGTACGAAACAGTAAACAGAAATTGAGCAAACTGGTGTAAAGGTAGAAACAGTACTTTATATAAATCTTAAGACATTAGATTATATTTTTGAAATGTTACAGCTCTTTTAGCCAGTAAGTAAAATTCTGTTAATCTAAACATTATTTAAAAGCTTGTATTTTGATATGAAATCATTGAATATTACTCATTGCCAGCTGCAATGTTAAAAAAAAAGATACAGCCCTAAACAGAAGACAAAACTTCATATGATTAATATTTCAACCAGGATAAGTCATTGGAGTCAATATTTATGACTTAGTTACATTTATGGGTTTGGAACCAATACAGTTATGTTCCCTACAAATTACTTCTAGTGGAACAGCATAAAACACAGATAGCTACACAGTATTTCTAATCAAGGAAAAGTGCTAATTTATGTATAAAATTAAGACTTAGAAACATTTTGGTTTTTATTTTCACTACCGGGCTTTATGTTTAGGATCTGACTTCATTTTGAAGTTAGTGCTGACTTTCAAAATACTACCATCAACATAAAAATCTGATTCTACCTATACTGTAAAAACCCGAGATTTTCAAATGATCAAAAAAGAACATTCTCTCTCAACAGGTTATTCCAAGCTATGGCTGATCCCTATAGGAAACATGAATCTAGTTTAGGATTTGTAATCTACACTGCAGATTTCTAGTCACAATAATCAATGGCTTAGTATATGCTTAATGAATTTTGTGACCTTTAGGAAAGCATATGTGGTTTAACCAATTTCAGTGTATTTAATAATTTAAGCTTCAGAAGCAAACATTTACTTCGTTCAATAGTGATGAGAATATTTTATCCACCTGTGATAAGTGACATTTTATTTCTTTGACAGGAGATCAGTCTTAATTACAAAGCCATTAATTTTTTTTTTGTTTTATTGAAGAAATGTATTAGAAAGCACCTGCCAGTCATTGGACCAAAGAGGCCAGAAGAACAGAATCAATACTCTGATAAACCAGCATGATCGCTTAAATAAAAAATTTAAGACAAAGAACGTCTGTATTCAAATGTAGCAGCCCTTGGTTTTGCAACAGGACAGAGAAAAAGTGACCAAAAAACCTGCTACTCCGTAGCAAAAGTATTGTCTGAAACTGCATTCAAAAATCAAAAAGATATCACTGTTTTTAAAACAGCAATATGAAATACAACTCTGAAACATACTAGCTTACTTAACTACTACTCGTCATATAAATTTAAGAGACATGTTGGTTTTGTCCATCAGGAAGCTGCCTGTTTCAGAACACGTTTATTATGCTTTCAGTGGCAGGGAGTATGAGGAAACATCTATGGGGTACATTGCGATTTTCAACTATTTATTTCTCCAATGAACTCAGTGCTTTTTAGCGTTTTCACATCTGTGTAGAATTGCTTCTGTTTTTAAAAGAGGATTACAAATCTCTAATGATGAATAGAGAAGTGCAAGGAAACCCATTTCAAATTTGTAAAGCTTCACATAATTTCAACCACTCTTTAGGAAAAAAAAAAAAAATCAACCTTGCTCTCAACTGTCAATTTCAATTGAAGACAGAAATAAACGTAAAAAGAAGAATCTGGGCAAATAAAACTATCTTTTTCCAGAATCATCAAAGAACACTACAGAACATATGATCAGCCCAACACCAAGAAACAGTTAGTAGCCTTACCCCAGGTATAAAGGTAAATACGTTGTATTTTTGATTTTTTATGGCATTTTTGGGGTATTTTTCTTCGCACTTTTCAGGACACCCAAGCCACACTGTGCGAGCCTTCAGCTCTTTCTTTCTTCGGCAAATGTTTATGAGCCAATCAGAACAACTGAAAAGAAAAACAATTGTTTACTTCAAACCTAAAAATTTACTATATGCAATTAGTATTGCCAAACCTGGAACCCTGAAGGCAAATACCCAAGGAAACCAGGCTTAAACATTTTTGCCACATCTACATAAGCAAGCATAATGTTGACTTGTAATATTTAGGGCAATTACACAGTACTCAACTCATTCAGACATACATATATATAAACACTTGCACATTCTTTAAAGGAAATCCTAATGCAATTGTGGTGAGTTTCACTACGCCTTGCCCTAACAGGTTCAAAAGATTCTAGTTAATACCTGCATCAGCAGCAATGAAATTCCCCCACCACTGAATAATTAACTCATCCATCATACCTTACAGTCCTTTGGCTACACTCTATCCTGTATTACGGATACTCAAGTTATGCTAATGACTGAAGAGGAAATAAGGCTTCTGTTAGATGAAGTTTGAAAACTTTCCACAGCTTTGTATACAATTATCAGAAAATTTGTAAATCTTAGTTTCCTCCATAAGGCTGCCTATAGCAGACCAAAAGGGAAGCATACTTAATATCACGCTGCCAAATCTTTTCAAACAAACAAAAAAAAAAAGCAAACTGTAAATGTGTATTGCATAACAACCTGCAACGATAAACTTCAGTTCACAAGAGAAAGGAAGAGCACCCTTCCTAAACATCCTCCAAATCTACCAAAGAGGGTTTAAACTCTGAGCAAGGAGACAGAGGAAGAGCTCCCAGCCACCTTTTAACAATGGCAGTTTGGGCAAGGACACAGGAACAATGGGATGAGCAGGAGGAACAAAAGGCTGGCAAACAGAAAGATGCTACTGAGGCTCAGCAGACTATTTACTGACAACAAGTAAACAAGAAACAAACAAGCATGTGACTCAACTCATCTAACAATATAGTCAACCTGAGACTTGCTAGGACTATCCACAGGGTCAGCATATGGTACACTGATGAGTACAGATGGTTTGGAAAGAACTCGTAGTATGGAAAGAAAAGCAGGTTTGCCATACACTGTATGTAATATGCTTTACAATCCCATACATTAAAGGAGAATTTCTCCGCAATTTTTTAATACTGTGAGGAGGTGCTTGAATCATGGTGGGAGTATGTTTTAGGCAACTGAGTCAGAAAGACTGAGCAGACATACCTTCCATGGGCACCTACTGCAGCTGAAGCACAGATCTGGCTTGGCACAGTGGGTTTCACCTGCATCAGCAGGTGAAGTTGAAGGTGTAGCGCCACATGTGTTTCTAGTGAGGTTTTTGAACATATTGACAATATTTTTGATGCAGAAAAAAAAGTAACCATTAGGAAGCTTTTATAAACTATTCAAACCACCAGAAAGGATTTTTCTGAGATCGGGGGGGGGGGGGAGTGTGTGTGCGTGGAATTACAACCCAGTCACTTCAGCACTGTTTCCTGGATGAATTCTGCAGAGACAACCTGTTTGTATGCACCAAAAGAAAACAGAAACATCATAACCAACACTGACCTGTCAAGAGCAACCTCTAAAACTGAACTAATTTCCCTCTGAGAAGAACCAGATGCAGTACTGCTTCAGCGGACATGTCCTCTGTTGATTTCTGGGGCTTGCAGCACCCTGATGTAGTGAAGAATGTCGCTGTCCATGGCCAGGAAGGCTGGACGAGATGATCTTTAAAGGTCCCTTAACACAAATGATTCCATGATTCTATGTCTCTAATAAAACCTAGCTCTGAAGATCTTTCTCATAAGGAAAGGAACATAGTCTTGGAACTGACACAGTTGGGAAAACCGTAATTGCGGTGTAGCTTGTTATAAAAACCGAAATAATTTCAATGTAGTTCTGCAAAGTTTTATCTAGAACTTACTGGGCAACTGACTAGTATATATTTCATTTTTCAGACAACAAAAAAGCTAGAAGAAACAGGAGTACATGCAAAGAGGAGATGAGAATTCAAAGCTGTCCTGACAGGTTCAAAAAACTACCTGGAAGAGACAATGCAGTTGAACAGGCAGAAGTGCAACATCGTACATTTACAAAGAAATAACCAGCTACGCAAACACAGGATTGGAAAAAGGGTAGTAGATAGCAGCTCAGAAGAGGACTCAGTTACTCTGTTACAAAAAAAGTTACAAAAAAAGCATGTATCTGGTCAGCGTGGACAGGCATGCTCCTAGCAAGTCAGGAACTTGCTACTTTTCCCTCAATCCAGCGCTAGCAAGATCTCAGTTGGCTTACAATACCATTTTGAACACCAGATTTCAACAAACCAGCCTATTGAGAAAATGAAGTCCACACACAGGAGCAACAAAACAATTACAGGTCTAGAAGGCAGGGCAGGCTGGTCTGCTAGATACAGCAAAAGAAAGAGCTTTTCACAGAAGGCTGAGTGTGAACCTGGTATGGTTTCAAGCATGTAAGAAAGAGCTGCAAAGAGGAAAGGGACAATTACTCTCTACGTCCAACTTGATTAAGTAATGATGGAGTTGAACTGTGGCAAATAAATAAGGGGGAGACAGACATGGAATAAATGCTTCTGACAACTAGTGTGGAAAGAAACACTGAGGAAGGCTGGAATTGCTACCACCACAGCTCTCTGAGATTTGGTGAGATCAGCCATAAGTGATAGGTGTCATTCATCCTGTTCAGGCAAGGAATCAACTGGACAACTTCGTAAGGTCCTTTCCTGTTGTTTTTCCACAGTTTGATAATCATGGTACGCACAAATATGCAAGGAAGGGAGGCTGACAGCTCACACCCGCTTCAAATGTTCTTGCTTGTAGCCTACATTATCCCAGGCCTATTACAAACCAAGTTCACCCAAGAACAAATGGAATTCAAAGCTGCAGACTTTTTTAAGAAAACCAGAAGTTACGCAATAGTAAAATCATTCAAATCAACATTCACTTTGTTATGGAAATCCCACTACACCAGTACTCACAAGCTGACATTTAAAATACTTCAATTTTAAAGGCTGGATTCTTAAGATTTCCTCCCTGAAGTTTTCACTACAGGATGGACATCCATTTGGACTTGATCCTATGTAAACATGCATTTTATTTTTGTTACAAATATAAACCCATTCAGCAGCTTTTCCCCTATCACTTTTAAATAGTGGCAAAGCATTATTCTATCTTAAAAGTTCTAACACTGTTACTCCAACGTTCAAAATTCAGCCCTGTTATTTAGTAACATACAAGTCAGAAAAATCACATTACCTTGATAATTACTTAAATTCGTTTTTAAATATGAACAGCAGTCTTTCTACGTCATGGTTCCAAGATCAGTTTAATGGCTGTGACCCTCTGCTGCTGCCACTGCAACGGCTAGTAGCACACTCCTCCCGTAACGGAGGTGCAGATTCTCGCCCCTTCCCTTTTGCTGAACACAACTACTGATGCAACTGCACAGGTAAACTGTGAACTGATCTAGCTGTAAACTAACACAGAATAAAAAGGGGGGCTGTTTGCAGTTAGATCCACCCCTGATGTTAACTACATATATCTATATATAAAAAATCTATGAAACTGTAAAACAGTTGAAATAATGTGGGCTACACGCTTGCAGGAAAAGGTGGAATGACTCCACTCAGTGCCAGCTTGGATTTATACTTAATAAAGCTGCTCATGGAATTCAAGCTTTGAAAGTATTGGTTTCCAGGGCAGGGGTGTGGTGAGGAGAACACAAACGTTAGAGACAGCTTAGCTCTATATAAGAAGCATCAAGACAGATCAGTAGCAAAAAACTTCCAAAAAAAATTTTTTCCAGGGAAAGTAAACAAGCATGACAGCTTCTATCCACAAGCTCACAGACAGAAACTTCCTGACAGCCTTTGAAATCTTGCATTGCTTAAATCAGTTTTTGAATTTAAGCTGTAAACAGACCGAACATTTGACTAGGCAGAGTCTCTTTTCTAGAATAATTTCCACAAAATTTGAGGACTTTTCTATTGCTAAAATTAAGCGATTGCTTCCCCTTCTTGAAACAACTTTTTCCATTACAGATCAACAGAGAGGCTGAAAGAGATGCCATAATGACCATTAGTTCAGCAAATGCCAAAAAGGTACAGACACAAGAACATCTAACTGGGAAACAAGTGTGGTACCTTTGATAAAAGTGGTTCAACTGACACAGAGCCAAGAACACTCAAGTTCACAGACACAAGAAAATCTCCGAGGACTGAAATATTACAGGTTGTGCCCAAATTAGTATCATAATGGTTCAGATGAGTTTTACTACCTTAAAAGTAAAAATCAGTTGGATTCGGCCATTTACAGCATCATCTCAGCAGTAATCACTGCTATATCACAGAAGAATAAGAGGTGGGCATGCTGCCCTCAGAAATCCTAACCATTTTACATTAATTCAGATTTTTAAGAACAACGAAGTCTACCCAGTATTTTTGAAGCTCATACTGTCATTTTTGAAGCTCATATTGTCAACACGCAACACATACTTAATCTGTTCTCAAATTAAAATTCCCCAATACAGAAACTCTTTTTGTGCAAGGGTATGGACCCTTTCATAGGTTTTCTGTACCCACTAAACCTGTGTGAAACAAACGCCAGGATATAAATCAGAATAGTGTTCTCCAAGCTTCAAATATCCTAAAAACAATGTAAGATGTAGTATGATCAAGACACACTTTAGATTTGCCTGAAATCCTTAATGTAAATCTTATGCTATAGATTCAGTTATTAAAAAAAATAATCACATTATTGTTTATTGATTTAAGAATTTATTTACAATTTCCTTGACTAGAAAATTCTACATGTGCAAAGAAAGCTTTTTTGTTAAGCTAGCCGTGAGCCATGTTGCCTGTATCAATACAGCAGGTTGTGTATATAAAGAAATGAACTAATTGATAAAAAAAACTTTAAGGTATATCTATTAAATGGCTTTTCACCAACCTTCTTCCTAATGTACTTTTTCATTTGAAGGAACAATAAACAGAATCTTCATCTTAGTAACTGATGACATATTTTAAAAAAAGCTACAACAAACTGCAGTAATTGTTAAATAAGAACCCTTAACTTTTTCATAAATACAGCGTATCTCTCCAAGTCAAAAGCTAAAGTAAAAGTCTCAACTGACTCCGCAGCTCTGATAATAAAGGCGCTTTTTTATTTTCTCTTTTCATTATTTTTATCCTACAAGCTTAACTGCCAGTATCTTTCACAAAACAGCATTTTCATCAGAATGGAAAGATAATATAAAAGCTCTATATTGTCTGCAAAGGTCAGCTTTTCCTTATTAGGTTTTAAGTAGCAGAAACTAGTTCTGCAAAGAAAACATACTGTAATTATTGTACTCAACAGGTAGCTTCAGTAATCAGGCCAAAAGCAACACAGTGGTCATGTCATTCTTAAAAGATCAGCATTTTCCCATGCTTCTGCATAACAAATGCGTTGCAGATTAATTGAAAGCGTACAGGCCATCTTAGAGCCCAAATTAATCCGAGCATTTGATATCCCCTTCACTTCATATGGAAATGCCATTCAGTGGCACCATTTTCATAGGGACAAAGTGTTTTTTGATAACAAGTGGAATGTAAATCTCATGAGAAAGAAATCAATCCAGCCCAAAGAACTCCAGAGTATTGATCTGTGTGCATTATAATTTCACAAGCTTGAAGAGAATTTGTAAGTTAAAGGGGAAATGATTACAGCCACAAAACAGCTGCTATATCACAAAGTTTTCTTTTAACTGTGCTATGAAAGCAAGAAATAAGCAGTTTCTGAAGTTAAAAGTTATAATGGTTGAATTAAGTCTTCCACTTATCAAAATCAAAGACAACATTTGATTTAATCATGATTTTTTTCTTGCAAATGTAAAAACTGTTTAAAGAGCTGCAGATTTGCAAATAAAGTTCATGCCATTCAGTTCCGATCAACAGTCTATTGTCTAAAGAGAAGTTAAAAGCTGAATAAAGGACTTCTACAAAATCAATTTTAATGTGGAGTAAATTTTGTCAAACCTTCCATACTTGCTCAGGCCAAAAGAGTGAAACTTTTTCAATTAAACAGTAACAGTTTGAGATGTAACTATAAAATTCTAAAGCTGCAAAATAAGAGACAGAAAACTTCCTCTCACAAAAATGAGATTAATCCGAACAATGCAAGACAGGCCAAAAAAACCCTAGTGGGGGGGTGGGGTGGGGGGGGGTGTTTGTTTGCAACAAGTGATTTTTTGAACACAAATACAAGACTTTCACTGAGACCCCAAAAGAAATCAGGGGCCCCCTGAGCTCGGCTCCAGCCAGATGCCTAGTCTTTTCTTGTGTTCATTTTTCTGTCACAGCTTTGAAAATATTACAAATTAGTTTAAAGCACAAAAGGACATTCTGGACATGGAAGTTGAGATTTCAGCCTCACCCAGTCTCAGGCATGAGATACTGATTTCCATAAATCAGGGTGAAATTTTAAATTCTTTTCAACTGAACAGGTTTTGGACTGCCATGCTGTATTTAATTTCACCTTACATGTAAAAGAATGCTGTTTGCCTTCTAGAAATAGGTTTCAGTTGTTTGTAGAACATGTATAATTAACCATCAACACACATGAAAGCCGTTTTCTCACATGTTCCTCTCCATTCAAGTGTGAAGGCATCAACATCCAATTCTATCCTAAACTGATACTTTACACCACAAAAAGCCAGTATAATTCATTCTAGTATGCAGTGCAAGTAATAACTGCACATATGAGAACACAGTAGCCTCCAGGTCTCCGTTACCGTCTTCAGTGTGACCCTATGCAACTTTAATGAACCGCGAATAGGCATTTCAATACCCCTAGGACTCTGTGGGCCTCAGCAAAAATTCATAAAGTTTGATTTCAATGAGAAACCATCAAAAATAATATCTTCACACTGACTGCACAACCCTGACTTTTATCCACAACAGAGTCCCAGTGGTGCTCTCAGCGCAGCAGAAGGCTCTCCATCACCACCACAGGTGCTTACGCACCCGCGCAGAAGTGCTCACCCAAGCTGAGGGGTTTATCTAGTAGATAAGGTATCATGGGATTCACCTTCCTTTCAGCTAATTTTCCCTAGCTCATCCAAGCAGATATCTGCACCTTTCTCGTGGGAGTATCCTCTGCCTGCCAATATCACACTGAAATTTCAAGCTTCTGCTAGGATCTGGTGGTCTTTTTTTTTTTTTTAAAGATATTTGATTTTTTCCATGACAAATGAAAATTATTTGCTACAATGTTCTGTTATAGGAAAAACTAATGTGATTTAAATACCTCTAGGTATAAATACAAGACTGAATAGATTCTTTATTGTATCCAAATTCAGCTGAGGCAATCAGCAAAGCAGAAGTCATACTCCTCTAAGGCCTCTTTCTTAGCGTGGGCTTTTCTTTTACACACCTACTTGAGCAGTAAAATATATAGAGAAGAGGCAGCAAAATAATGAATCCATAATGTAATCTCCTTCCTCTTTTCATTCTCAAAAATCCATCACAAATATGGCTTGAGTATTTTGATAAATGCTAATAAGCGTGAAAGCTTCTAGGCTTGAGCTCCACTTAAAGCTGAGATGTACCGATCAATTCTGAACATGAAATTTTGCAATCCTCAGCATTAATGACTTTTTCTTGTGACATTCTCTTACGATTGTTAGTTAGTTCCAACATAAACTCATCTTGCAATTGCCTGCCTCTATCCAAACACCATAAATCCTGTCAGTGCAACTACAGGGTGACCCTTTACTGATCTACCTGTTCTCACGAAACTTATAGGAATGTCATCACAGTAACTAATACTAAAACTTAAAGAGCTGAACTCACCTCAAGTATATTGTTTGAACAGTAGCTCAGTTTTAAGATAGGTCCAAAAGATTAACAGCCTCTTTAAATACTTAAATATATTTTTTTAAAACTACAACAGTAGTTCTGTACCAGAAACACTGCATCCAAAAATCATTTATATATACAAATGCTGCTTCTGTAAACTTTGCTACCTTCCAAACACTTATTTCCCTATAATAAAATTAATACTCCATGAGTTTGTTAAATCATAGAAAAAAAACCCAAACTGATTTTATTTTTCTGCAAATAGTAGGGCTGTATAAAAAAATATTTCAAAACTAAAGGTGCACAAATCAGCCTTGCTTAGCTAGAACAACAGTACCAAGCCTCTTGGAATGTATTAAGTGCCATGAAAACCACCTGTGAACACTTTTACCTAAATTGATTCCAACTCACTTCACTTTACTGATTCTCAGATGTTATCATTCTAGATAAAAACTCCATGATTGTTAATCATCCTAATAGCAATTTCTGTATTTACAAATTTGCTAGCAATTCATCAGAGTTACTATTCCAAGGCATACAGCAGAGTTTAGCACAGGAAGTTTCTAAATAAGAATCAAATCACAAGAGCCAATTCCAGCTGTATTACAGGCCACCAGATACATGTATTATTCAACTTCTAAAGCTGAACTAAGTATTCACTAATTAGCTAATGAATCTGCTTTTTCTTTTCAGCAACATCATTAGAATTTATATATTGTCAGCTTAACACCCTAATGCTCCCAAAAGAAAGTTTTAATCGCTCTACCCTGACGCGGTTTTGAGTAGAAGTGATGACCACGTTTATATGCCATATTATGGACCTCAGACTAATACAGGTTTAGTACGTGATCTCTCTTAAAAGCCTCTTCCTTGCAAGTGAGCAAAGCAGACAGATGTCCACAGCAGCAGCTCTTCAGAACTTTTTTTATTAATGCCTTAGTAGTAAAACATTACCTAGTAGCTGGTAATGTCCTAGTAGGGAAAATGCAGGCAAAGCAATCAAAAGGTGCATGACAAGCGAATTACTGTATTCCCGTGGTATGTACACTCTGCACATACCACACAATGCACAGTTACTATTTCCTTAATTCATTTAATAGTTTAATAAAAAGTACTGGTATGCAACAAACCTAGTGCAAAGGAACTTCCAGCCACCACAGATAAACCATTCTAAGCCTCTTCTTCTCTGAGAAATTCTGGCTCTTGGTAGAGTATGATAGTCACTCTCATCATTTTCAAAGCCTTCTTCTGACATCATTAGTGGCATTTCATCCAAATGAGAGGACTCATCTTCTGCTTGGTACCTGGCAAAATGAAATAAAAACATTAAGTAAGTAATGTATCATTGTTTATTACCAGGAATCTCCTAAAGTACCAAGTTAGGCTTTGCCATACAGAATTCCATTAGGGATATTTTCACCTAAACATCTCATGTATTTGTGCTAACCCATCAACCAATAATTCTGATTTGAGTTTAAAAAGCGTAATACAGCAAAAAGGCCAGCAATCGATCACTGTCAATCACAGTATAAATCATTCTAGGGAAATTCTTGTTTCTTATGTAATTTGTACAAACAGAGCTGCAACTTCCTATTTTTCAAAGGATTCTTTGTAAGATTTTATTAAACAGAATTTACTTGGCAAAGTCTATTACAGAAGCAAACAACAGTGAAGTACAGGCTTCAGATTAACACTAATCTTCTTCAATATGCCTTCCCAATGTCTATTCCCATGTGCCCAGGCCTCTGAGTCACACTTCACAAGTCATCAGCATCTTAGTTTTAATAACCAAAACATCACAGTTGCTTTTATAATGCTATACAAAAACATTCAGTGAATCAAAATGGGGACCTATGGAAACAACACTAAGCTAACAATGGTCCTCTCCTCTCCAGAAACTATTCTGCACTTCAGTGTTACAGTTCTGGAATACTTTTCAAGCCATAAACAAATATTGGAATATTCAAAAATTCCCCTAAATGCATATATATATTGAGTAACATAGTTCATGTTTTTATACCATTAGGAAGATGATTGAAGAAAGCTGTGCTATGACTCAGATTTCCTTTCACAGACTACTGAAAGGACCACTACGGATATTAGAAGACAAATTTAGAAGAAATTAAACATCATAGTCAAGCAAATATCATCTATTTGTATGCAGTAACACAATAACCCTTATCGATAAAAATACACGACTGGTCAGAAAAGGTGGCTGCAAAATACAGAATATGTGAAAAACATACCAAACACAAGCAAAACTCTTAAATACATAAAATATTACTTGACCCTATTGGTAGTGGTATTTAAGCAGTCTTTAAATAGGAACAGCTGGTAAGGAAATATCTGAGCAGAATAAATCCAAAAGTATTCTGCATATGTATTTTTACAATTCCTCAAATGCTTCACAGTTCAGAAGACCAGTAGACCATCATCAGACTATCTGTTCTTTGTGTAATATGTAGTTTATCTACCTTGAAATTATCTTTGCACTGGCAACAGCAAAGAGTAATTCCTAGAGCTCAGGAAAATAACAAAAACAAGGATTGACTCACAAAAGAATATGAGCATTTGGCACAGAGTTAGTAAGTTTGGTATTTATGAAGCTGTATTGTATAGTCATCTCCTACAATGTGCATCCTGGGACTGTCCCATTTTCCCCACAACAACCTAAACACAATCTGTATAGTAATTAACAAAACCAAAACTCCACTCCCTTTATGCGACAGCAGCTGGAGTGTGTGGAGCTCTGCCTGGGAATGGATGAGAAGCCAA
Source organism: Falco peregrinus (assembly GCF_023634155.1). Lineage (NCBI taxonomy): Eukaryota > Metazoa > Chordata > Aves > Falconiformes > Falconidae > Falco > Falco peregrinus. Next base: position 103,046,226 of record NC_073723.1, on the reverse strand, counting down.
TCGAGAGCTTCTACATCATGGTTAAAGGGAGGACAGGTAAAGGTGACATTCTAGCAGGTGTCTCCTACAGCCCTCCGGAACCAGCAGGTGAGGTCCTCTGCAGTCAGAGTCACATTCACCAGCCCTGGTATTCATAGAGAACTTTCAGCACCCTGCTGCCTTCTGGAGGGACAACACAAAAGGACATAAGCAATGCTGGAGGGTCCTGCAGTGCTGTGATACCCACCTCCTCTAAGTAATGAAAGAAGCCAACAAGGAGAGGGGCTGTGCTGGACCTCCTGCCCACCCAGCAAGGAGGGGCTCACTGGGGGCGTGCAGGTCAGAGGCAGCCTTGGCTGCAGGGACCATGGGATGGAGGAGTCCAGGATCCTGGGGGCAGGGAGGAAGGTGGCAAGCAAGCTCACAGTGCTGGCCTATAGATACTTGGCCAAAAAGAACAAATCAGAAAAGCCTCAAAGGGAAGAGGGGCCCAAAAAAGCTGGTTAGTATTCCAGGACCAGCTCCTCCAAGCTCAAGAGACTTTCATCCCAATGAACAGGGAGTCAGGAAAAAATGGCAGGAGGCCTGACGGGATGAGCAAGGAGCTCCCATGCAGACCCAGACACAAAAAGGAAGCACACAGAGAACAGGAGCAAGTAACCTGGGAGGAATTAAAAAAACCAAACATTGTCCAAGCATCCAGGGACAAAGCTAGGAAAGCTATATCCCAAATGGAACTGAATCTGGCCAGGGATGTCAAAGACAAGAAGTCTTTGAGTACACAGGTGACAGGAGGAACTCTGGGGAAAATGCGGGCCCGCTGCCGAACGAGAGAGAGGACCTGGCTGCACAGGACATGGAAAAGGCTGGGGTACGGAACGCCGCCTTCACCTCAGCACTAAATAGGCTGGCTTTCAGGAGTCCCAGGTCTCAGGGAGCTGGGGGAAAGGCTGGAATGAGGAAGACGAGGATCAGGTCAGGGAACACTTCAGCAAACTGGATATACACAAGCCTGTGGGCCCTAAGGGGAGGCACCCACGAGTGCCGAGGGAGCCCACAGATGTCACTGCAAGGCCACTTTCGGTGATCCTTCATCAATCACGGCAACCGAGTGAAACAACTGAAGGCCAGAGGAAAGCAAATGCTACCCCCTTGCCTTCAGGGTGGAGGACACAGGGAACTACAGGCCTGTCAGTCTGACCATGATCCCTGGGAAGGTGATGGAGCAGCTCATCCTGGAAACACTTTCCCATGGTCACAAAGGACAAGAAAATCAACAGGAGTAGCCAGCACAGCTTCAAGAAGCAGAAGCCATGCTTGATCAACCTGATAAACTTCCACGACGAAATGAGTGGCTTCATAGATGAGAGCAGTGGATAGTGCTTGGGCTTCAGTAGGGCCTTTGATACAGTCTCCCACAAAAACCTCAGAGAAGCTGTTGATGCAGAGGCTGGATGAGCACAGCAAGGCGGACTGAACCCTGGCTGAACAGCTGGGCCCACTGGGTGCTCATCAGCGGGACAAAGTCTAGCTGCAGGCCAGTAACTAGCAGCGTACCCCAGGGGTCCACACTGGGTCCAGTCCTGCTTAACATCTTTGCTAGTGATCTGGATGATGGAGCAGTGTACCCTCAGCAAGCTGGCAGATGACACAAAACCAGAACTGTTGGACAGGCCAGATGGCATGCTGCCATCCAGCACAAACTTGCTAGGCTGGAGAAATGGGGTGACAGGAACCTTGGGAAGCTCAGCGAGGAGAAATGGAAAGTCCAGCACCTGGTGAGGAACAAGCTCACATGCCAGTATGTGCTGGGGGCCACCCAGCTGGAAAGGATCTGGGCAGAAAAGAACCTGGGGATCCTGGTGGACACCAGGTTGGACATAAGCTAGCAATGTGCCCTTGCCACAAATAGAGCTACTAGTATCCTGGGCTGCATTAGGCAAAGTATTGCCAGCAGATCAAGGGAGGAGATCCTTCCCCTCTATGCAGCACTGGTGAAGCCACGTACTAGACTCCTGTGTCCTGTTCTGGGCTCCTCAGTGCAAGAGAGACACGAACATACTGGAGAGAGTCCAATGAAGGGCCATGGTGATGATTAAGGGACTGGAGCATCTCTCTTATGAGGAAAGGCTGAAAGAGCAAGGACTGCCTGTAGAGGACAAGGCATGGCCACAATCTTACCAACATCTATAAATACCTGAAGGGAGGTTGCAAGGACCAAGCCAGGCTCTCTTCAGTGGTGCCCAGTCACAGGATGAGGGGCAACACGCACAAACTGAAACACAACAGGTACCGTCTGAACCTCAGGAAACACCTTTTCACCACGAGGATGACTGAGCAGTGGCAAGGGTTGTCCAGGGAGGTTGTGGTATCTCCACCGTTGGAGATGTTTAAAAGCTGTCTAGACACGATCCTGGGCAACCAGCTCTAGGTGGCCCTGCTTGAGCAGGGTGTGGTTCTGCTGACACAAAACAGCACTCTGAGCAGTATTCAGTTCAAAATCTTCATACACCAACCCACTATTTTAAAAAGTCACACTACAAACACCAGGACACATGAAAAAGCACCATCACCGATTTGCTTTTTCTCATCTTACTGTATATCTATCTAATACAAAAATCTGAAACCATTTCCTTTTCCCCTGGATCTTCTGTGTTGTGCCCTGTTGTATACAGGAATGTACTAAAGCAGTTATTAACCTTTTTGGATGCTGGAAAAGAGAGGGGAGGAGGGAGGGAGGGACTGTACTGTAGTATTAGACTTCTATTGAAAAGGTACACCACATTTTACACAGCTATGTAATAAATTCATATCACCACAGTTAAGAAGGAAGATCTAATAAGGAAGGAAAAAAAACCACAAACCACCCAAAGCCACTATTAGTTAACCAGTCATTAGACACACATCAACTTCTGGTTGGCAGGTGATGCCCCAGTTTTTGCACCTCCTTTGAAATACTTTGTATGGGGCATCATTACAGGATATCAACAATGTGTTCAGACCAGATTAGAAAACAATGTGTAACTAGGAACGAATACACACACCCCATCCCCACCAGCTGCAAGTCAACCAAGTACTGGAACCTTCAGCATATCAGACCTCGTGAAGAAAAATCTTCATCTGTCAAAAGCACAACCACACTGCAGAAAAACACAAGTTTCAAACTAAACTGCATATATTTGTTAAAAGTTATGAGTTCCCAGAGATTTACATGATGTGAAAATATGGCATAGTAAACACTTTCACTATTATTACCACCAGTACCCACTTAAAACAAACAAGAAAGTTTAAAACAAATATGAAACACTTGGTTTTCAAACACAATGCTGTTTGCAAAAAGCTGCATCTGATGTTTAATTCAATATGGCAATCTGGCAATATGTTTTCTATTCCCATTATTATCAATTATCAAGAAAAAACACTATACAAAAAATTCTCTCCACAAAACAGAGCAGTTATTACAGGTTAACAACTATATTATACTAAATCATACGGATTACTTTTAAGACTAGACTAATTTTAATACTAGATAATAAAATCACCACTTAGAAAAAAGAGGTTACTTTATGCTAAGCCTTCCAGTAAGCCAGGCCTATGTTTAAACAGATACACATTCAATGTTTTTATAATCTCTCCTTGTTAAATTTGCAAATTACATTATCACAGTTTTAATATAGAGCTTTCTATTGCATTGTGTTCTGCTTTTAGACATCCAAACAATTAATGGTATATTTGTAAAACCATCCAGTGAAATCACAATCTGCTAGCTGTACCGGAGCAGACAGTAAGATATGTCAAAGTAACAGATCCCTTTTACTTCTGTACAAAGTTAACAAGTGTCCGATTCAGCAAATATCCTGTACATACAAAGATAACACAGCAAACAAAGTCCCTCTTGAAGGAACATGCTAACGCAGGAGAATTCTGGGAGAGACCTGGCTAAGAAACACATTCACAGACATGCAGAATGCTGAAATCTACTCTTGCAAATGTGGTAATTTGCACAATACATTGATGTCCTAATCATAATTTCTTTGAGGGTCTTTTTGCCATTATATTATAAACATTTTTTTTTTCACAACTGGTATCTAGGTTTGCACTTTTAAATATGGAGCGTCACCAAGTAGCGAAGATAATGAACATAAGCACCATCATGTTTAGTAATCCTGACTTCAAAATACAGTCTCTGAACCAGCAAGCAATTTATTCTGTTTCAAAAGCAATTTTGCTATTATGTTGGAAAATTGTAGTTCAGTATTTAAAAACAATAAGATAATGAATAATGGATTTTTCACATCTAGGATGAGGATAAAAAATTGTATGTCTTTGTTACCTAGTATTTTTCTGCACTTAATTGCCTGAAGTGCTGATTTTCCTTGAGTGACAAATCAATTAAGTATAATCCTAGAAACCTGAGAATAGGGAAGCACTGAAAGCAACGTGAATAAAGAAGTCAGAGTGAAGACATCAAAACTCTCAGCATGAGTGCTACTATATCAGGTATGAAGACAACTATCTTGACAAAAATATGGCTTCTCAAGGAAAAAGGAACATTAATATTAAACAACTTCAACAAAAATCTGACTACTATTAGGAATACCATTTAACACATTTAAGTGAAAGGAAACCATGTACAATAAAACCTTCTAAATGAAATCTTGATATAAACATCTGCTGTGAAAATGATGCCTCAAGTCACTGTACCTACATCACTCCCCTTTGATGGCTGTTTGCCAGAGTAGATGCGGCTGCAGAGTTCCATGGGTGCCACAACTGGTAATGGAAACCATTTTAATTCATTTATACCTAATCCAGCCACCTATCTAGATCCATAACTATTTCTGTATTTTCTGCCACCTTTCCATTGTTCGAAAAAGAGTAGTGTTCAAGGGTGCAGAAAGAAGCTGCAAGGGGCAGGGTGATGACAACTGCATGTTTTTCTGGTTTTATTCACTTGACAAATGCAGAAGAGTATCCGATGGATTTTGCTATGTGTCTGCTTAAAAGACCCAGATAGGATAGAAGCACTGTGTCAGATACTGCATAATTACTGTTTTCTTGTTGCCTATCACTTGTGCTATATACCATAATTCACAAGAAGTAAAAACAAAGATGATGTCTTCAAGTAGTATTTCTCAAGCCTAATGAGGCAGGGAAAAGAAATTTGTGGCCACAAGCATACACAGGACTTGGAAATAAGAGATGGCTGTGGGATGCAGAGTAGCGTGGAAGAGAAGCAGCTGTGGAAAAAGCTCCAACTGAGCATCTGAACAGAAAAGCTGAGAAAGACCAGTTACTGGCAGCTGAGTTACCACCGCTTGCACTATAACCCCATCCCATCCCACCAAGCGCTGGCGATTCCGCTCAGCGGCTGCTGCCAGCCACAGGACTCCCTCTGCTTGTGATCACAGGCAAAGGAAAGACGGAGGCAATAAGCAGCACAAACTACCCAGCCATACCCTTGCTCTACCTGCAGCTATTCCTCCAAGCGTTAACCTAGGCAAACACCTTCCCAGCCTGGAGGTAAAGAAGGAGACTGCCAAATAGTAAAGGTGCAGTAGGAGGAATAATGAAGAAAGGGACAGGCATATTTATATATTAAAGGACAAACCACTAAAGCAGCCACTGCTGTAGGCTGCCTGTCTGTGCCTGTAGGCCGCTGTCACTGTTCAGATCCTGTCCTGTGTCAAAGAAGAAAATCCCAGGAAACTGCACAGCAGCAGGAAAAATTTTATTAAATGTACATTCATCCATAACCATGCTTATAAGTATACAACATTTTCATATAACTGTTCCTCTTACTCAAATATCCAGTGTCTCCATAAAACAGATTGCTTTGCTAGAAGCTACCTCAGAAAAATCAAATTACAAATACTTATTTCTTTCAAATATTATTCTGCATTTCTAAAGATTGGCAGTTACCTTTCCCCCCTCTAATTTCAAACACCTCTATGCTTTCACAGGAGTAAATTGAATTAAACTACACAGCAAATTGTTCCTAGATTAGAAAAGAAGGGGAAAATGGAAATTTCTCCTACAGGTAAGCACATGAAATTTAAAGGATTTCCTTTAAACTCTTCCTCCAAAACACAGAAAAGCTATTCCAGAAGTTTTTAGAATTCATTAGAGCTTGCCATTATTTATCATTATTTAGCTCTAGTTGTGCCTCTAATGCAAGAGCACCCCCTAATCAGCATTACTTGGGAAGTCTCTGAATCCAAATCCCATCCTAAAAAACAAATATATATATACAATCACACAAAATAATCCTATTACAAATTTATATCCATTTATATCCAGTTTCAATAGTTAGGTTTGCTTTTGTGTTCTTGCATACCAGGATCTCTGAAAACCTATCATAGCACTCCCATCATAGTCCAATGGACAAACATGCACAACAGAACAGAAGGAAAAAATACTTCTACTGTATGGAGGCAAGCTGATGGCTGAGTATGTCACTGAGATGCATATTTACTGCAATATGGCCAAATAAATCAAGTTGCCCCAGCCTTTTACAAATGATGCTGAGAGATATTCTGAAAAACACACAAGGCAGTATTTTTGATCAACCACTACAATTAAAAAAAAAAAGGGGGGAAAAAAAGGTGGTATCTTCTGCCATGCAGAACTAAGGGAAAACTCTTTACATCCATTGAGATAAAGGTCTAAAAGCAGACTACACGGTTATTACCAAGGCAGCCCCCTTTCATCAACAGCTTATCAAAGTTGCTTAAATCACAGATACTACAGGTTCTACCAGAACTTCCATAAAGCAAACATTCTGAAAGCTGTTTGCCTTCTCTCTCTCCTACCTCACACTTTCTTACCAGATGTACAGATGAAGCAAGTTCAGAAGATCTGCATAATGAAGTAATGGAGCCTTCATGAAAAAAGGCACCCTTCCTTAGTCACCTTTGCTCACCTTACAAAGCAATATGCATATCCTAAGGTAAGGTATGCATATCCTAATATAAGGTACCCATGACAAGATGAGTCTCTGTTTTTAACAAATACATACCAGAAATACCTAAACACACAGCAGGACCTGAGGAAACATCATCTACATTCAACAGAACCCTATTTTTAATTAGTAGGATACGTCATTGATCACAACAACAGGGCCATTTCATCACTGTCACAGAGTATTGTTATTGACATTGTAGCCCAATCAATGGTTTTCTCTCCCTGTTCTTAGCAATCCAAATGCCTGCCCAAGCAATGCCGCAAATCACTGTATTTAGATACTACAAACCAGAAAGGCAGGCAAAACCAACAGCTTAAACATGAACCACCTTAGAAATATATTTACAAAGTTTATTCTGCTGTACACAAATATACACATGTGCTCACTGCAAGACAGTATCACCGGCAATAACAATTCAAAGTTCTCAAACATGTTTTGCCTCATCATGCTAAAGATTAGGGCTGTCTATAAACCTATCTTAGTGTGAGAAAAAACACAGAAATCATGTGAGAAAAAAATACAGAAAATAAACATAGGGACTTTTTTTTTCCAAATACACAGTTCTAAACAATGTCAAGTCAAAGAACTGCAATTAATTACTAAAATCACTTAAAAGCTCTTATATCATAAAAATTTATGTATGCAGACAAAAGCATTACAAACTACTTCTCAGGTATGACACCAATGACAGTGTTATTGTATGCAAAAATATTTTGCAGTTGCTATTGTGAGCAGCTCTATATGCATGTACTGTGCTTACCTGCATCATTAAATCAAAGATTGCTCTGAAAAATAAAAGCCACAGAAACTAAAATAACAATGCCAACACACACTGCATAAAAGCTCTGAAAAACATTAACACACAGCAAGGTCATTTTTCAAAAGTTATATATCAAACTGCTTTAACCCAGGCAAAAATCTCAGAATCTACACGTCTCCTAAATCAGGTTCTCGTCCCAACAAGCAGTATTAACCTATGAATAAAGCCTTCAGCAAACAAAGCAACACCCAATCCAGGGACACGAACACGTGAACAACGGGCACAGAACATACACTGAGAAGGTACAAAAAAAATTGCACAGCTAATTTCTTTTTCTAAAAACTAGTGGTACTTAACTTGAGAGAATTTTTAAAGCCCTGTCCCAACCACTGTTATACAAATATAACACCCCAAGTACAAAGGTGCCATGCAAACAACCCTGTTGGAAGAATGTGAATTAAGAGATGGCATCTCAGATTCAGCCTAAAAATTACTCAGTGATACAGTTCCAAACAGCAGTGAATCTCTGTCCAAAACCACAATTCAGGAAAGGCTAATGACAAAGGATGGTAAATCCTGCAAAACAGTGACTTTTTTTTTTATTGCAAAGAAGTTTTTGCTTTACAAGAGACAAACACTTTGAATCTCAGGTGAAGTCAGTAAAAATCAGGGGGGCAACAGTCCTGTAAAAAGAACAAAAGGACATACATGATTGATCTACTTTGCAAGAATGGCATTAACAGCACAGACAATTGTCCTAACTACAGTTTCTACAGATTTCTTTGCACCACATTTGATCCATTCCTTCTTATGCTGAAACAAAAGATAAGAGATGTATTTGAATGAACACTTCAATAGATCAGCATAACATATAGCTGTGCATTTTAACATGTTCTGACATCCAATACACTTCAACATCTATAAATCAGTAGCTGTAACATAAAACATCAGGAATACCACTTCTGGTCGTTCAGAGTTCATGACATATCTAGGAAGGTATCAGCTGAACCTGTAAAATTTGCAATTTTTGGTATCACAGAAATGACCTATACATCTCACTTTGATTTGCTACCTCCAGCAAAGAAAATTTCTGTCCTACAGGGAAGTGGATTAGACTAATCTGTAATAGTGTGTCCACTTAGCTGCTAGTTCTGTATGCGTGTCAGAGAGGAAAAAACCTCCCAAGCCACAGGGGCTCTGATTTCAAGCATCACAAAACCCAGGATGATGTTATAAGCTTCCTCCATGAGCAAGTGCAAGTGTTGCCAGTACACATGCAGCCTGCTAACATGCAGTACCCATGCCCGCACACTCCCACAGTTGCTTACTTACAGTATTAACTATGCTATTTCTACAAAAAAAGTAACAAGCATTTACAGCTTATGTTTCTGGACTAAACAACCTATTGCTTCTGGTCAAACAACATGTTTGAAGAAGTTACTGTCACTTTGCAACAGCAGTTTTAAAACACAGATGTTCAAAAAGTAAATTCAGTCCCATCTTCAGAATGCTTTATCACAGAAGCTATGTTAAAGTTAAAATTCATGTCAATATTGTCAATCCTTCAGACTCATCTGTCAGTTTCAAACTCATTTTCACAATGAAATCTGTAGAGCCATTCAATTAACAGGTACATGGGGGAGAAGAGCAGATCAAAATGAAACCTGTAAAACTCTGCCCAAATATTGTAGGAACGTATGCGCTAAACATTCAGATGTACCTAGGGAAAAAGATGCAACATTTTATAAAAGCCACAAGAAATAACAAGTATCACTGCATACGACCCATGCAACAGGTAAAGTCTACTGACACACATCAACATTCATGTTTTTTGAACATATATGGACATTTTGCAAGGCTTTCCAGACCCACAGTTACAGCAAAATGAGTTATAAGCTTTCCATAAACACCACTCTACAAGAGATGTTAGGTCCTGTTAGCTGTGACTGTTACATGTTCTCAACAAATAACATTCATTTATTTGGGGAAGTTTTTATTCTTAATTATTACTCTTAAAATATCAAAACCTGGTACATAATTTACCACTGGAATATGAACAATAACATCTGAACTATGGAAGTCACACTGTAGTTCAGAACTGGAACACATGCTTCTAAAACTGAAACTGGGCACCAGGTATAAAAGCATTTTAACAAAATTCACTTCAGACAACATCAGAAATTAAAGAAATCACAGAATTCCTGTACACACATCTCGTATTATCTGCCAACGCTTGTATGTGTCTATTTTTTGGTGGTTCACTGTGAAATCTAGCCAAAAACCTTCAGAAATCGTAACCAGGACTACAAGATTGCCGGTAACAGCTTTCATTTAAACGAAAAGCATTGGAACAGTAATACTACATCAAATCATCTTACTTTCTGTGCAATACGAAAATTTGTTTGACATTTGTAAGTACCAGGGAAGCATAGGAATTCTCAGCGAACTCTGAGTTTTGCAGACTTGCCCTCCATTTTGCTGGAACAGGCTATTTTTTTCTATTATGTATATTCCACGTGAAACAAACTAGAGTCCACCAGCTGTTAAGCAACAAGTACCCTGTGTTTACCTGAACAAAGGATACATTAACTTATTATCTTGTTCCTCTTCCCTTCTCATGTAATTTTCTTTTTCACTAATAAAAGAAAAAGAATTCAAAAAACAAATAGTATATCTAGTCCCCCTAAAACTGAGTTGCTCATCAGCGAGCAAACCACTAGGCCAAGCAATAGCAGCAGATCTGTTGTGGATCTGTTCCACAACCTGCCCTACCACAACGGCCTACTGTATCTAGTGCGGCCATTCCCAAGTACACTACCGTGACCCATACTATGAATAATCAGGCTGGAGGATTCCTTCCAGTAAGTGTTTCTCATGACATCGCCTTTGTGAATAGCTGGGAGTGCAACTGAACTTATGTAATATTGGACACAGCTAGCAAGACCTGGGTTTTTTGTACCAGCTCAAGAGTCCCAACACCTTACCCCTTAGCCCTATTAGGCCAAATGCGAGCATACCCTGACAGCACCCAAGTGCAGGACACCTCAACAAATCAGGTATTTTGCTTATAGATACATGAGGGTTGACTACTCTTTAACCCCTTATCAGCTTCAGTGTTCCACCAGGCTTCTTGCTTTTCTTCATCGACCTCACAGGACACCACAGACACAGCAGCTGACTTTCTCCCTGCTTTAGCAGATGATTACTCAGGGGCTGATGATGGCAAATGCAAGTCTAACATAGGAGAACAAGTGTGTTAATTCTCACTGCACGTTTCAGATTATTCTGAACATTCTCTGGTCCCCTTTTACCTTCACAGTGTAAACAAAAAGCAGCAGCTATTTTTCCTGTAGATAGCAGATCCTTCGTGCTGAAGGACAAAGTGCTGAAACAAGTGCTAAATCAATTGCCTCCTTTTCCCCAAGCTTTCTACAACTATTCAAGTTGAATATATTAAACAATACCAAGTCTTTTTTAAGTATTTGAAGATGAATAACCTTTTACTTCAAGATAGATTTCCTGAATTTCTAACAGTAGCACACAAACAGCTCTCTGTCCAGCTGAGGTAGGGGAAGATGGCAGAAGACAAAAAAACTGAATTCCTACTGCATAAGTAATAAGTTGCCCTTAAACATCAGAAATAAAAGCAGAACAGGATATATGTGTTCATTGAACCACAGGTAACATTTAATATGTATTTTTAATTTTTTTTAAACAGGCCTTAAAATACACAAAGTGAATATATATAAAATACATTAATCTTGTCGTGTTTATATATGAAGTACATCCAGGGACATTCTTAACTGGCTATGATTTTATACAGAAGTGTACAATCTCAGGTGTATATTGTCAAAGTTTCTTTAACTGTGTGGGAAAAACATATTCCAGCTTTAAAATACACACTATCACTCTGTCAAAATAATCTCAAAAGCACATGAAGGACAATAACACATGAATGACATTGAATGAGAAAGTCTTTGTTGTCACTGCAAGCAAACTACAGCAACACTGGCAAAAGACTCCTACAGACTGCTTAGCTCAAGCAAAAGAAGTCATCCTACAAATTAGCTTTGGGGCCACTAAAGGCTAGCAACTGATGAGTTGTATTAACTGATGTTACACAGTAGCAGGGCAATCAATTTGAGTTAAAAAAATACTACCACGCTGAAGTAAAGGATCTGTGTACAAGACTTCCAGAAGACACTAAGTTCTTCACTGAAGAAATAAATCACAGCGAGTCAAAGACTCGAGGGCCCAGAAATCACAGTACCGGATTAAACCTGAAATACCAACTCTATTATATTTTAATGGGAATTTGTTTCTAGACATCTTCAGAAGTATGAATTATAGTGTTCTAGGCAAAATCCACATATACCACATACATATAAATATATGCACATGTTAACTTTCTGCATATCAGAGACCTCAGTGACTTCACTTCAACACTCTTATAAGTATCTGCAACATCAGGACCTTTGCTGCAGTTTCCACAGGAATGCAAGGCTTCTTCAAAGTCTGTGCTGAAGATAAAGATTAGAAAAGCAAGATGAATCATTCATAAAGACATAGGAGCTGTAGTTCAATTTCAAGCTTAGAGTCATAAGATTTACGAGTTTACTTCAACTATCTGCACTGCTGTATTTCCTCTTTGACTCTACACAAGACACCTGTGGTACAATCTACACCAGCATTCCCATGCTTTTGTTACAGGTCCATAGGACACCACCCAAAGCACACAACAGATGCTCTCACAAATCCAAGGCATGGTATTCTTGAAGAAAAATGACCAACCTACTCACCTTAAGAACAACAAAGAATTAAAAGTGAGTGAAAAGGTTGGTATTTGTACCTGGGTACCTACCCGATTTATGAACTTAACTCGTCATATCTACAGCATTTTTCAAATCACCAAAACACTCCTGGGTAACCTACAATAGAACTACCTGATAGCTCCCATGGTCTGGACTAAGTTTTTGCCCACATAATCCTCCCCTTTCGCTTCTTCTCCAAGGCACAATATCTACTGAGTACCTTACAGATTCCAGCAAGAGCTTCCCCTGCTTCAATTCGCTGAGGAACAGGGATGGCAACAACACTGCCCCACCTCAAAACAGAGAGCAGATCTACCACAAATTGCCAGACGTTCCAATATTAGCAAGATTGGGAAAATAACTACTACGGCAGACTGCCCCACAAGCTCCTGAATATTCATAAAACAAAAAATACTGTTAACTACTTCAATAATCAAGACAACATAATTTAGGCCCAACTTATTTCGCATTATTTAAAACTAACTTTTCTGTTAGTTACTCCATTTGGACAAAGAAATAAACATGCTATTCATGATGAAACGAATTTATTACTGTATTTGAGTAAGAAGAACAGCATCAACTATTCTGGTTTTAGTAAGTCAATTTACTTCAGATCCTACAACTGCTCCCTCCAGTCCTTGTGTCCACAACCAGAGTTGTACAAAAACCAAGAAGAGAGGAAAAAACCTTCAAACAGCTAAATACAATCACATCCCGCACTGTGGGAGTCCTGTCGGATGGCCATACCAAAGTATTTCCTTGCTTACAACAGCACACCTAGAAATAACAGGAAGCAAAGAAGCGTTTGATCTTTCCCTGAGAACTTCAGTTTGATGGCAGACCTTCTGGCCGGCCTCTCCGAGCCGCTTCTCCCCCAACACGGCACATCTCCAGCGACGGAATCACGGCGACTCCGACACCCGCGCTCCCTGCTCCCGCAGCACCTGCCTCGCAGCCCGTTTCACTAACGACGCCCGGGGAACCCCCACGGCGGCCACTCCGCCGGGATGCGCACCACCGGCGGGGCCAGGCCGCCCTGCGGGAGCGGGGCCGCGGCAGGGCCCGGGGCGCCCAGCGCACCCTCCGCCGGGCCCTGCAGCACCGCCCGCCCCGGCCCCGCCGCCGCCCCGCGGAAGAGGGACGCGCTGCCCTGCGCGGCCTGGGGGAGGCGGCCCGCCAGCGCCACGGGCTGCGCCGGCCTCCTGCGCGGCCTACGGGGGGGCCGCCGCCCCTTCCCGCCCTCCCCGCGCTGCGAGCGGGCGGTCCCGGAGCCCCGCGGGGCACTCACGGCCCCACCGGCAGTGAGAGGTGCGGGGACGGGGGGAAGGAGGCAGCCCGTACCTGTTGTGCCTCTGCGCCGTGACGGCGCTGGTGTAATAGGCCTCTCTGCGCTGGGCGCTGCGCGGCACGGGGTGCAGCGGGATGTGGTCCGCCATCTTGGGGGCGCCCCCCCCGCCCCGCCACCGCCGCCCGCGCGCTGCGGCCGCGGCCCGACGTCACGGCGGCCGCCTGCTGACGCCAGCAGGCAGGAAGCGCCGCGGGGCGGGGCCTCGCCGCACGCAGCGGGGCGGGGCCGCGGGGAGGGGCGGGGCCATAGCGTGCGGCCGGGCGGGGGCGGTTGGTCGCGGCTGGTGACGGCTTGCAGCGGTTGATGCCGGTTGGTGGCAGTTTGCGGAGGCTGGTGGCACTTGGTGGTGGCTGGCAGCGGCTGATGCCGGTTGGTGGTAGTTGGCGGTGGTTGGTGGCGCTTGATGGTGGTTGGCAGTAGTCTGCAGTGGTTGGCAGCGGCTGGTGGCAGGTGGCAGTGGTTGGTGGTGGTTGGCAGTGGTTGGTGGCAGTTGGCAGTGATTGGCAGTGGTTGGTGCTGGCTGGCAGCGGTTGGTGGTGGTTTGCGGCAGTTGGTGATGATTGGCGGTGGTTCATGGCGGTTGGTGGTGGTTTGTGGTGGCTGGTGCTGTTTTGCAGTAGTTGGTGGTGACTGATGGCAGCTGGGGTGCTCCCAGGGTAGCTTGCCAAAGACAAATTTCTAAGCAGTATTTTGACTTTAAGCGTGTCACCGGGTTCCAGCACTCACCAACCGACACGGGGCACTGGCAGCTGAACCAGGCAAGCAGGAATGACGGTTACGCAAGAGGCACAAGACTCGTATGGGAATAAAAGGGAACAATCCTGCTGCTGGGCATGCGGCAAGGCTTTGCTGGCAATCTGAAAGGTCACATTCAGAAATGCCATAAGGGAGAAGGGATTTATTTAGTTTTTTAACTGTGATAAACATTATAAAGTTGATTGTAGTACATCAATAAAATAATGTAAATTTAATTTAGGTTGGAAGGGATGTCCAGATGTCATCTAGATCAAGCCCTTGGTCCAAGACACCAGGTTTGGTAGCAGGTTGTTCAGGACCATGTGCAGTGGAGCATCGGAACACCTCTAAGGACAGCACAGTGTTTCCACAACTTCTCTGGGCTACCTGTTGCAGTGTTTTATCTTGTGATAAGCAAATTACTAATACGTAATCAGAATTTCCCGTATTCCAACTTGTTGCTGTTGCTTCTCATCTGATAACTGTGCACCTCAGAAGAGTCTATCTAGCTCCATCTCCTCTGTATCGTCCCATTACATGGTTCCATTCAGCCCCACAGCCTCCCGTCAGCCTTTTGCACCCCAAGCTGACAGGCTGAGCTCTCCGCCGCTCTTTAGCCATCGTGTCCTCCAGCCCCCTGACCATCTGGGTCACCCTTGCATGGACTCACTCCAGAATGACAGTGTCCCTTGGCAATGAGAGGGCCAAAACTGGCTGTGGTATTCCAGGTACAGTCTTACAAGGCCAGGTGGAGGGGAAGGACCACTCCCCTCCCTGTCCCTGCTGGTCACCGCTGCGTGGGGTGTGGGGCTGGCTGTGCCGGGCACGGTGCCGCCATGGCAGGCTGCGGTACTGCCCTGCTGCCTCCGCCGGCTCTGCAGCCTAGGCTTGGCTCTGGGCTGGGGTAACCAAACAACCCTGAGAACGTTCAGCAGAAGAGCTGTGCCAGTCCTGGGTGCTTTCATCGCCCTCGTTATTACAAGTCTGCACATCTCACAACTTTTAAAGCCTCAACAGCTCTGTATGCAGAATCCTCACGTGGCTAAAGAGGTTGCTGCAGATCACCAAGGCCAAGAGAATGAAAGTGATTTCTTCGGGTTTACTATTTGATTCAAGCCTGTGGCAGAGCAGTTTTTGAACAGCACAAGAATCAATTTACAAGTTAGCAGCCTAAGACCAATCTTTTTGTCTCTGCAGAACTTTGGTTCTGGTTATTTGGTTAAATTTCTAGTTATTTACCAGATTTGTTATTTGGTCTGTAACTATTTCTGTTAGTCAGTGACATGTACACATTTGTAAATTTCGTATGTATAGACAAATACATGATCTAGCATATATAATAAAAGGTTTATTATTGGGAGACTTGCAAATGCCCCAGCATGAGGCAATCATTAGGAACCATAAATACCTTTAGAGTCTTGATTTCGTACTGAGTCTCATGTAGTCTGTAAATCATTTTATTTATGACTACTTTAAGTTTTTAAAAGAGAAATACTTCACTATTACCTGTGTGCAGAGAGGCTTCGAACCAGAAAGCTGCCTAAGAAGAGGAAAATGACAGTTGCTTAATAAGTCGATGGCCAAGAGAATGACAAAGTGGAATTTTTATCATTTTAAATGCATGCAGTTTCCTTACTGCAAATACATGTTTAGAACTTGCAGTTAAGACTGTTGCTGGAAATTTGTCATGAATTCAGCTGCTTGATCACTCTAATTGCCTTTTTGCATCAGTATCTTCATAAAATGGTAAAAGCTCTTCAGGATGGGACTTTGATTGTGTGGCATCTATCATCGCTGAGTTCTTCTGCCTCTAGATTATCATGTAATCATGTTTTAGGTTTTGTAAAGAAAATTCTTAAAATTTATGTAAAATATTTTTAAATGTAAAATTGGGACTTTAGCATACAATACTTAGGGACTCTTCAAGATTCCTGTAGCAAACATGCCCACATTTTGAAAATAATATTCCCTTTCTCTTTAGAAATGCTGAAAAGTCACAGAATAAACTTGCTTTTAATCCAGATTTTGTTAGTCAGGCAACCCAGGCAGGTGTTGGTTTTATGTATGAAAAAAGCTTTTCATTTCAAGAAAGAAACATTTTTGCATTCAATATTAAGCACAGGCTAAATAACATCTATCACTTAAATATCATGATAACATACATTTATGATAATAAGTAAATTTAACACCATTCTGAAATAAACGTTCTGTATCATCCTTTCCGTGTTTCTTTTCCGCATCTTTTTGCATTTCTAACAAGTGGCAGAGATCAGAACCTATGATTTATGGGTCTCGTGAACTCAGTGTAACCAGGAATGAGCTGGCGTGGAAACTGTTTTGCATTTGTTGCATGTACCCACTACAGGTGCAGAACCTGTGTGTAGCTAGTTCTGCCTGACGTCCCCAGGGGGCATTTTACAATAATTTATACTTTCACTACCATTCTACTTCTGCTGTAAATGTTCAAGGTTGAGTGCTCCCTCCCTCCTGATCCTGCTTGTGCACCAGTCTGGCTAGGGTAAGGGCAAGAGATGAAAGACAGTTTGAAGCTAATTCATTCCTCACTCTCCTTCTTGGAGCTAAATTATAAACCCAGTTATACAGGACTAAATCTGTGGAAGTGGTACTAAAATCAGCTGAATATATACCAAAAGAAATGAGTTTCAGTAAGCTTCACATAATGTTACGTGATACAAAATTTACGTTGCTTTTATACTAGGTATTTTCTCACCCCATCCTTCAAACTGCTTGCATTTCCATTTAATTGGGGAACTTTTTTCATTGGTGATGAACCAGCTCTCAGTATCTGTCTTCAAATTTTGAGCAAATTGCATATCAGTCCAAGACACCTCGAGGCTTAAAACCCCTCCAAACCTCTGGCAAAACCTGAGCACAACAACATAGAAATAATCCTGTTGTCTTTATATGAAGAGCTGAAGGCAGCAAGGAAGACTAAACCAAATAAATTCTTACACTGTCAAAGTAAGGGAGCAGAACAAATACAAAACGGAGGGAGCTACAGTTACCACTTCTAATAATACTAATTGCAGTGCCTTCATATCTTCATATCAACAAATCAAAATGTTGTCTTGCTATGGGAAGGAACAAAATTGGAGATACTGTTTTCCCTGAGAGAGGGTCCTTGTTTTAAAAGATTACTTCAGGCAATGAAACCACAGGCAATTCAGTTATACTGAATTTTATATATATATATATATATATGTGTTTATATATATGTATATATATATACACACACACACATATATATATAAATCAATGAGTTTAAAAACACCCACAAGAAGTAAAAATAATAATATAAAATATTACCATACTATAAAAACAAACTGGAATGCAATAGGTACTGGAAACAAAACACTACTTACATATTAAAAAAATTACTGTTGTCTACATAACTGCAAGAAGAAAAATTCTGTTTCTACACATTTTATTTTTAATATTCACAATTTGTTTGTCAATTAATTGTGCGCCCAGCTGTTACATTTCTTTCAGACGTTCCTTCAAGGTCTTCTCTTTGGTAAATGTCAACTCTCTGCATCTCTGCAGGATTTACGGACTGCTGAATCCCTGCTCCTCCTCCGCAGTCCACTGCACTGTGGGTCCCACAGCACGGGCTGCACACCAGCCATGTGCCACCCTCACCCGGATTCCAGCCTGTCTCCCTTCCAGAATAAAATACCAGAAATATCTTCCCCAGTTCAATCAGCAAAATTATGTGTATGTTGTAGTTTGGATTGTGTTGGAGTTATACCTTCTAGCCAATAACAGCTCTGGCTGAAAAGGCATTTTCACCAATTCACTTGGCAACAGATGAGGCAAAAAAATCCAGGCAAATCTTAGAGTACTTACATCAAATTGGTTTGGAAACAAAGGTACACTTTGGTGACTTCTGATACAAATATCAGTCATGCCTTCATTTAAGCTATCCTTTTTTGATTGTGGATAAACAAAAGGAGAAAATTAAAAACACAATGCTCTTTATTTTACTGAGCTTCAGAATGACCCTTCAGAGAAAACCTTCTAGTAATTGTTCACAGCATTTCTTCAGTCATGTTAACCTCTAAAGTTAAAAATTGCTTAAACATACATTTAAAAATCCCATGCCTTTTAATTTTTAGTTAGCTTCTGAAATACTATTTCTCATCCTCTTAATGTATCTATTAATGTAAAGTCAATGCAAGATTTTTATTGTTAATTGGAGAAAAAAAGCCTGTGGACTCAAAACTTTTGAGATTGCTTACCAACTTCTGGTCTTCTTTTAAAACTAGAGAGTAGCCAATAAAATATTTCTATGATCTGTGGTGAAAAATGAACAGCAAAGCACAGCAGCACTTTTTGAGAGGATGTGATTTTTTTCAGTGTCCTCAGTGGGTCTATTTATCAAATTCCATGCTGCTGATCTTTCAAATAAATAAATACAGCTGGTGTAACTACTCCTTCAAATGGAAAGAAAATGTACCCATGATTTAATTACAAATTTTGTGTTGTTTCAGCACTTTGGAAAAGGTCATGGAAGGACAAACAGGGCCCAAGTGTAAACGTGAGTACCTGGTTGTGGTTGCTGGTGTCGGGCTCACTGGATCTGGTTTCCTTTTGCAGTTGCTGTTACAATAGTGACCAAAAGCTTCAAGTGGGATTAGGGGGTCTTTGTTTGGAGAGCTATACAGAAGCAAATGAAGAATAAAGTTCCCAGATGATAAGTGACAAAATACTTAGTGTCTTGTATAGCATATCCTTCAAAAGTCAGAAATTACTTAAAATCTCCTCTTTCTCTGCTATCTCTTTATGTCTGCCCCAGCCATCAGCTCAGGCTCATAGCAAAAAGGTTTCTGATTTCCCTAGACCTGCCTCTGAAACCCGTTTGCTCTCAGTCCTTTTAGCCGGTCAGATCTGGCACCTGTTAACACCTAGACGTCATCTCTTTGTATACTGGTTTCACCCCAGCCAGCAGTTTGAATCTTACCGATTTTCCCTGTATAGCATCTCTTATCCATAGAGGAAACACAATTTTACACAATCTTAGCCTCATGACTGGTTACCACACCCTTTTTCTGGTACTGGGATCAGATCAACTCAGAATGAGCTGAAGAGATCATTTTCCCAGCTCATCACTTTCCATGTCATGTTTCTCTCTGTCCTCCCTCAAGCTTCTTCCCCACTGTTGCATCAAACAGCAATCTTTCCCTGCTCAACTCGTTATTTCTCACTGAGAGATTGCTTCCCATCACTAACCAGCAGGTCACTCCCGTGGCTTTTGTCTGCTTGTGTAATTTGCAAAAATTTTCTCCCATTCCACAGGGAATTCCCCATAAATGGAAAAAAATGGTCTCACTGCTCTTTTTCAGAACTAGGAAGGGTCAGCTTCTTTCCATAATGCAAAATGAGACCAGGGCTGCCCTCAGCAATACTGGATGAAGAACATCAGCTGTGGTCTGCAGGCAAAATAGCAGGATGAAGGCTGAGCAGGCTGCCAACACAAGTTACCTGCAGCTTGCAATGTTCTCATCTCGGTTTGACTTACCTAAATCTGGAAGAACTGGCACCCAAACACAGTATTTGTGGAAGATGTTTCTTGTGAAGAGCCTTAAGACTGGGCAGGAATATGTACTTCATATAGCAGACAAAATAGGTTATTCAGAAAATCAGCAGTGATCATACCTATTTGTAGTGCCTTGGTTAGGAATAATACATAAGGTCTGAAATACATAGAGATCCAAGTTACCAGGATCTGATTTCTTGGACTACAGAGGCATGGAGTCATAGTCTGTGATGTTAGTGAAAATAATCATATAACCAAAATTATAGGTACAAGATGCAACAAGCCAACAGACAAAACTAGATTGAAACAAACAGCTAAGGGAAGAGAAATAAAACACATTGTGTGTTTTGTAGGCTGTGTGTACAAATGTACGGTTGATAGGACGGTCAGTTGTGGCTGGCCATTTATCCATCTTTTGGTTAAAAGGAAGATTTTTGTAACCCCAATTTGACTTTCTATGAAAGGAGTAGGAGTCCATGTCTTGTACAGATTCCAGGGAAATTTATTAAATTAATTTTTCAAGACTGCTAATACTGAAAAGAAAGAATGAAAAAGAGGGAAATGTGCAGATTGCACCTTTGAGTTGGAAGGTTGCTGGCAAGAGGAAAGCAGGGGAAGGGTCAAGGGAGAAGCTCTTCAGAAAAGTGGGAATCAGAGAATCTTTCTGCTCCCACAAATTTCCTATTCAGTAAAAAAGCAACAATCCTTTTTGTGAATTCTATCAATACCACAAGATAGACTATTTTCTCTTGAAGCTGAAGATGGACTTTAGTTTGGGGATTATATGCTTTATTCTAGCTTCTTTTTTTTTTTTTTTTTTTGTCTACAAACTCCATCTAAAACAAGCAAAGACATGAGTGGTCAGTTTTCATAACAGAAGTGCTTGGAAATAATTTCACAGATGCTGGTGCAGTATGGCAACACAGATTCAAATGATCTGCCCACTGGTGGATTCAGTTGCACCTGGGACTGGCTCATGCTGTCCTGCCCAGGTCATGGGGCGATCTCTTGTTTCTATGAAATTTGTGGATTATTATCCACACCACTATTAAATAATAACCTTCTAGGAAGCATGTAAAATCTCAAGTTGTATCCAGTTCGTTTTCTTGAAAGAGGCAAGTTAATTAGTATTAAAAAAAAGAGAAGGGAGGTGAGGGCTGTGCCCTGCAAATCTATGACATTTTCACAATTTCAAGGAAATAAAGGCAACTTAACTTTAAGGCCAAAGACATTTCTTCTTGAAAACACAAATTGATGTCTTACACTGAGTTTCCCTTTGTACTAGTAATGTGCAACATGGTCTCTATCAGAAGAGAAGACTGATGTCATTAGAAGATTGCCCTTTGAGGACTAGGCTGAGATGGAAGCATCACTGGCAGCAAGAAGGAACATACCCTTGGGCTCTGGGAACAATGAACAGCGGGGGCGCGGGGTGCATCAGAGGTGGAGTTCAGGGTGGGCCTGTGGCCTCAGGCTTCATTTCAGCAACACATTCAGCAGGTGCCTCAACCCCACCAGGGTCTCTGAAATGTCAATGAAAACACTTAGTTTTCCCTCAGCGCTACCAGAGGGAATGAACTACAGAAAGAGAGAAAAATAACAGTGAGGTTCACGGGGTTCACATGGGTGATTTGAAATTCAGTTTCTCCTCAGCCATCCTGGTCAGCTCCTTGCCTCCTTGCAGCCAGGAGCCTTTGTGCTGATGGCCCCGCTCCCTCGCGGGGGACACGGCATGAAAGGGTTTTGGCAGAGCTCAGGCAGGAACGCCGCTGAGGATGGTGAGAAGCCGGGTGTGTAGCATGACCTACCTGTAACAGGACTTGTGGGAGACTGACTTTAATTCAGTTACCTTTGTTCAGTATATATATGTGTGTGTGTGTGTGTGTATAAACACGTCCGATGTGCTGTGACCAGGATTGCTGTTCCACCTATGAAGCTTGGGAAGTTTGCCTTTGCTGCATGCTGTGGCATGTACTTCAAAAAGAAGAAATCATCTGCAGTGCCCCTGCAACACCAGCAGGATTTGTGGGGTCAGGAGGGATACGATCATTATGATTGCACAGAGTGCTGACATCTCTTATGGTTCACCTACCCGTTCAGACCACTTCACCCTCACTATTGCTCTGAGTCTGACTAGAAGTCTGGATAGGGGAATCCAGATTCTCAGTATTGGAGAACTGACTAGATGAGTCATCGTTTAACTCAAGCCAGTAACCACCACCCCGCAGCCGCTTGGTCACTCCCCCCACAGTGGGATCAGGGAGAGAGGCAGAAGAGTAGAAGTGAACAAGCCCATGGGTTGAGATAAAGACGGTGTAATAGGTAGAGCAAAAGCCGCACACACAAGCGAAGCAGCAGGAGACACCCATTCCCCGTTCCCCATTTCCCACTCCCCATTCTGCATTCCCCACTCCCCACTCCCAGTCCCACTCCCCCGGGTGGGCAGGAGGGGCTCAGCCATGCCAGGACAGCCGGGCTCCAGCCTGACGGGGGCCTGGGGAGGCAAACGCCATCACTCCGTATGTCCCCCCTTCCTCCTCCTTCCCCAGCTGTACATGCTGAGCATGAGGGCGCATGGCCTGGGGCACCCCTCGGTCAGGGGGGGCAGCTGTCCCGGCCGTGCCCCCTCCCAGCGCCCGGTGCCCCCCAGCTGCTCGCGGTGGGGCGGGTGGGGAGCAGAGGAGCCCTTGGCTCAGTGTAAGCACCACCCAGCAATAACGAGAACATCCCTGTGTTATCAGCGCTGCTCCCAGCACAGATCAAACCACAGCCCCACAGCAGCCTCTGTGGAGAAAATTAACCTTTATCCCAGCCCAAACCAGCACACTGAGACAGGCCATCAGCTGCACAAAGCTCCCAAGGCACAAGCCTGAGAACCAGCTCTCGGGGACGGGGTTGACTCAAGAATCTGAAGATAATGGAGTGAAAATTAGTACATACGCAGAAGCAGGTGAAGTGAATTTATATGTGCTGACAAGGTAGTATCAGTGTGACACATCTGGCTTCATTCATTCTCTGCTTTTCCCAAGTAAATCTGGGGATGGATCTGGAAGTTGTCTACAGCAGTAAAAGCACAGAACCAGAACACTAAGAAAATCTATGGGCAATCCAGTCACAAAACTCACTTTGCTTCAGTCCTAGTCTTGCATCTTGTCCAGAAAGTCATCTGACAACTTGTTCCAGGCTTATTTACTCTGCTGGAAAATATGGAGTACCCTAAGGCAGAAATCCACCACGTTGTATTGCTGATCTCTGAAGCATGAGGGCTTTCAGAATGGCAGACAACACATTTTTGGGGTGACATCCATACAAATTGAGAGCAGTTCCAACACTTGAACACCGTTCTCCAAGTCACATCATTAACAAAGTGTGTCGGGCCCAAGCACACTTCTGAAAGCCAGTGGATAAAGCGCCAGTTTCTCCTGTGTTTCAGAAAGTCTGTGTCCCATCACAGAATGAAGAGCCTGAGGTTTCTTCCCTTGCTGCAGGGTAGACTTGGGGAACCCCCCATGGTGCAGAGAGCAGGTTTACAGAGAAATGGAAGCTTTGAGGTTAGGACCTATCAAGTTACAGCATGGTCATTCTGAATGTTTTCTTTCACTCTTTCTGCTTATGAGATGGATTTACAAAGAGGAGAGAGAAAAAAATCTGGTCAAAATGTGATCTTTTGTGCAGCTAGCAAATCCCGAGCTCTGGTACACACCAAGAAAATACCTTTCACAGCCTAGCCCATTCCTAGCACATTGTAGGTACTGGTGCTTTCAGAAAGAAAAGATGCTCTTTTATTCCAAAGTCAAAATTTCACCTGTGTTTGCATTCAGGAGATGTATAGCTGAGATGCAAGAACCATGAACAAAACTTCTTTTTTTTGTGTTTTATCTACATGTTGTATATCTACACATGATAGCTAAGAAACTTAGCTAGCTAAAATGACCATTTATTTCTAGTATTACAAGTTGTAAACGTTCAGCTCCAACTTGATGAAATGAGAAGGTCTTCATCAAATGCTTTCTAATGAATAGGTCTTCCATTTATAACTGCCTCTCCCATGTCAAACCCACCAGGAGAGAAAAAACAGCAATTATTTATAATAACTTTATTGGGTATAATTTCCATCTGTCTTTGAAAGCTCCACCTGCTGTTTTCAGGCTGTGCATGTTAAACAGAAGTGCTTACACTTGACCTTGCTCTTGATCCACTCTTTGTGCGCAGCAGTGCCTTTCTTCTTCTGAAAGATAGGTACAATTTGTGTCCACATAAATTATACTGTACTTGCTATTAACATTCTTTTATCTGGTAAATCACTTACACTGATTATGTTGAAGACAGTTCTATGAGCTGTTGATAACACAGGTCTATGATTTGGATGCAATATGCCATTCTTGATTTAGGAGAAGACTGAAAGGAGATGACAGTTTGCTGTAACGCAGGCAGAAATCAGGTACTGGCCATGTGCGGTCAGGAAAGGTTCCTTGGCTGCAGCTGCAGCAGGCAGCACGTGCAGCCTTGCGTCCTGGCTAAACCCCAGCTTCAGTAAGTGTTCTAATCTCCCTACCTTTCCAAGTGGGTGATTATGGTATTTTCATTTATTTCGTGCTTCAGATTCATGGAGCACATAGCATAGATAACCTCCATGCTATAGTGCGCTGAAGAAGCAATGAACAGGAAAATTTATCCAGACTTTCTTCCCTTAACAAATAGCTGGGACTGAGATAACACTCATGTGATTTACCTGGTCCAGTCAGCCACAAGACTCGAAATGCTACACTGCTGATTGACCGAAAGGTAGGGAGTCTGGAAATTGTGATCTGGAGTAAGTTGCTGTACATTCCGGGTAAATGGGGCCCCTTAGTAGGTCAGAATCCTGCAGGGCTGCACCTGCTCGCAGAAGGGAGAGAATACAAGAGGGATCCAGCCTCCCATTCATGCAGTCCTGACTCTTAACAAGAAGTTCCACCCACCTGACGATTTGGCATTGAATAAATCTCACAGCACACTTATGATGGTGGTATCACATCTCTTTTTCATATAAGGACCCAAAGAAAAGTATGGATAACAAGAATATGTAGTAAATAAATGGCAAAAAGTAGGACGAACCTAAACATATTGGGTAAATTGCTGTGCCTTCTTGTCTGTTTCTGCACAGCACTGAAGGTTCTTAGCACGCTTACAGATTCCAGAAAAGAAGTGAAGGATGTTGCTCTTGCAAAGTCTGCCTCCTCTGTGCACCCATCACTGGAAGCGCCTCCTGCCTCTCATTCAGTCAGAGATTACAGTTTCTCCCTGTCACTAAGGAAAGCCTTTAAGATGTTACAGGCAGATTTCTTCCATGAAGCGTAAACGTCTCACACTTCTGTAAGCTAAGGTTTTATTTTTCTAAAAGTAGTGGGTTTTTTTTTCAAAAGAATGCAAAAAAATACCATAAATCTAAAAAAGAAAGGGGTTTTATAAACTGTGTATTTATGAACCATTTTTTTATTATGATAGTAATAATAAACACAGATAGCCTCTCTCAGTGTTAAGCTTACTCTTCTAAAACCATACCAAAAAAAAAAAAAAAATTGCTCTACATGACCAAAAAAAGCCATGTTCTTTTTAATGCAGTTGAGCAAAGAGACACAGCCCCAGAGCGCCAGTCTCAACACGCTGCTGCGCAGACCTGGCAGGCAGTTGGTACCCAGCGTCTGGGTCCCAGGAGGCAGCAAACAGCTTTGCAGTGTTGAATTTTGTACTGCTATTATTTTTAGAGTTTCAGTATGCTGCAGACATTTGCTTATATTCTAACTGTGTTTTTCCTGTGAATGAACTTGTTTAAAAGTAAATGTCCATTTGCTAAGGAAAGATTTTTAAAACATCCTGTTCAAGATAAAGTGCAGATAACATTCACACGCTGCTGTGGGCTGTGCCCTTCTTGTATACAGTTGCCGTCCTGCCATACTGAAGCCACTGGGTGTTTTGCTAGAAATTTTTATTCTTATGGTTTATGTTGTCATAAGTCATTTTTATGCTCTACACAACTCTGCAGAGCACAATGTTACACCCCTCCACCCTCTCCAAACGAGCAGCCAAGACTCCCCCCCTTGCCCTGCCTCGGTTAAGCAGAGCCAATATAGGCTTCAGCCCATATCACTGCTGGACCGTTCCCAGGGTTTCGACGTCAGCGACACTGCCATCAGTCATGTTCAAGAGCTAAGGCACATATTAGCTAGTGTGTGACCTCTTACCTATGCACAGAACCTGCCCCGCAGACCTGTGGTTTGGCACAGCTTGTGGACCTGTTTGCTTTGTTTGCAAACCTGCTCCTCACCTGCTCTCAGAGTTGTGCAGTATTAGTGCTTCCTCTGGGAACTGGGCTACAGAGAGCCCCCACCCGTCTTCGTATGCACACGTGAAGTTGGTTAAGCTTTACCTTTGGGGGGCGGAGGATGCTTATTTATGAAGAAGGAATCAAAAGACAAGATGCTAATTGAGCAGTTTTTCCTTATGTGTTTGTGCCAGGGGGCAAACCAAAGTATTCCACTGCCTGCATGCGGTACACAGACCACTGCTGCAGGCCGATTCCCAGCTCCCTGTACAGCCAGCATGGAAAGGAAAGGCAAAGAGGAGCAAGCTGGAAGGAGGTTTGGCTCCTCTTGCCAGCACAGCTCTGCCTCTGCAAATGGAAGCTATCTTTGTCTCCTGCTGCAGTACGGAAAACAGGACAGTGTGTGGCTCTAAGCTAGGTCGATCAAAAGTGCACAGGCAAAAGTGCTTTGATGGAAAACAGGATTCTCAACTACATACCCATTTTGAAAAGGCTTTCCCATCAAGGGAAAGAGGTGAAGCCTCTTTCTAAGAGCTCTGAGAAGACTAAAAGAAAAATCAACCTGCATTTAGCCACATTATCAAAGTTTCTGACAAAGAGAAAAAAAATCTGAGTGAGGCAATTCTAGGTTCGCTAAGATGCTTCTGAGATGGCACAGCTGTTCCTCTGTCCCACACTGAGTTTTTATTGCAAAGCCACAGTGTAATGTAGCGGATCTTTTAAACAGCATTAAAAAACCCCTACTCCTCAAAATAAAAATATGGACAGTCTAGATAAGAACAAATTAATTTTGTCACTTTAATCAATTAAGCTTCCAGGAGTACGTGACACAGGAATAAGTTTATTTTGTGTGATGACACTGAAATCCTCCTTGGGTTTGCTCTAGTAGTTGTGATTGCACAGTTAAGCATGCAGTCTTAGCAATAAAAAAAATCTTGTTTAAAATGTGTGTCCTACACATATTTTTAAATTCTAAAATCAAATAGTTCAGCTCAGGACAAAGAATGTATGGCAGGTGATTGATGGATGGTGGAGATGAAATGAAATTCTCCTGTGCTTGGTGTGACACAGCTGATGTACCTGTGCCATCATGTATTTCATGTTGGAAAGAGCAGATGAGGCACTTCGGATCATCACCTCTGCAGTGAAACCGCTCCTGAAAACAGACGTCCTGAGCTCAAGAACTGCCTTTGCGTCTTATCAACTTCCATTGGTACTTTTCCCTTGTCATTCTTGTAAAGGTTATTAATTGATTTATGTTGCTGCTTAAAAACACAAATACTGTACATATGTATTTTTATGAACGTCCTCTTTGAACTGTAGCATCTCCTGGGGCTTTGAAACATCCTGATATCATTATCAGCTGTTATATTCAATCAGCTACCACATTATTTATATCAGCCAGTGATGATTTATTTTTGATTCAGAGATGCATTTTGTGCAAAGATGGATTAAATTTTAATATTAACAGTGTAAATAAGTAGCTAAGAACAGTAAAATTTTCCTTTCTGTCATAACTCAAAAATATTTCCACAGGCATTTATTATTTTCAATAGAAAAAGGGTTTGATATGTAGCTTTTCCAATATTTCATGAAACTGGATAACATTTACTTCTTCCAGATGTTGCCTGCTATTAAAAATCAGAAGCAAAGCAACATTATGAGATTATTATTATTTTATTTCTGCAACATCTTGCACTGGATATTATGTTTCTCTTTGTTTGAAATAATGTAATTAGTTCTCTGATATCAAATCATGATGTAAGCCAATACTATGTCACTATGTGGTATTTTTATTATTACTACTGTCATGATTTGATGTCAGTGCATGACTGAGAATCTGACTCAATGCAAAACCATGTGCAGAAGGCAATAAGCTGCATACAAACCGGAGAAAACCTACAAACACTACAACGCCTTTCAAGGTGTGCCTTCCTTAAGTGACGGTTGTTGAACACGTTCGTTGGTGCTACAACACACCCAGTCCTTCTTTGCCCTGCGACCCCTCTCTGGGTGTCCAGCATGACAGACGGGACAGTTGTTAAGAGCTGCAAACTTCAGCCTGTGGAAGAGTGGGACTGCGCGGGGTCGGACACGGAGAACACAGCCCTCCTGCCACAGCTGGCCCAGCTCTCCAGGATAGCTCGGGTCGTGGTGGTTAGCACTACTACAAAAGTTTTCCAGAAGTGGTAACCCTGAAATATTGTAGGTCTATGTGCTGCATCTTCATTCTGGTGATGAATTTCCAGAACCTCTTCAGGCACCTCTTCAGTTTCCTATGGTTCCTCCCCATTCGTTTGCCTTGGGTTGCAGTTACTATGTATTATATCCACTGCTCTGAAAAAAAGAATTACGAATAAAGGAATTCTTTAATAACTTTATAATGTATTAAAAGGATCCTAACCTTTACAAGTATGAAACACTTAATGTGAACTTCCACAGGTAACGTTGGCTTTTGCTGCGATTCTCTACCTAATGCAGTCTGAAATAGCAGCAGCTCCCTGATCTCTTCTCTTTGTAATCTGCTCTTCTGCCCAATTGCTCTTCCCATTAAGGACATTTTTCTAATAGCAAGTCTAAATGTTTCCTCTCTTAGTTTCAGGCCATTGCTCCTTATTCTACCAGAAAGTATTTATATTCTGCGATCATTTCCCCCTTGAGTCTCTGTGTTTTCTAGGCTGTATAAATATCAGAAGCGACCACGCTGCAGGGTGTCACTGCATGTGCTGCGGTACACCAGTCCTCTAGATGGTTAGTATCATGCAGGGTGTAACACATGCTCCAAGGCAAGCACTATAGGTGTTCCTAGGCTTTTCAGGCGCTTGCTTTCACTGAGTCCTCATAAATGCTTGCACTCTGAGGAGCAGGATTTTTTTACGCTTGTCAGGAAAAAAAAAAAAAAGAAAAAAAATTCATTCCTTTTCAAAGTTGCATGAAGGAAAACCAAACAAACAAAGAAAGAAAAAAAACCCCAAATATCTGTTAGTCTAGTTTAGCAAGACAAAAATGACATCATTGTTCAACCTCCAAACCCACACTGTTTTAATGCAGCTCTATATACTTTATGATGTCATTTAGCTACACTGAACGCAGACTATTTTTTTCTTAAAACTCCTGTCTTAGCTGATGTCAAGCAACTCT
Organism: Falco peregrinus; assembly: GCF_023634155.1. NCBI lineage: Eukaryota > Metazoa > Chordata > Aves > Falconiformes > Falconidae > Falco > Falco peregrinus. The sequence continues at coordinate 103,016,627 of NC_073723.1, read as the reverse complement.
GTTAGGTTCTCCACACCTCTTCATTCCATGCTAACCCTCATCCCTGACATACCAGTTCTAGTCTCCCAGGTTACTGGGATGGGATGCTCTCCTTCATCCTGCCCCTGGATTCATTTTTAAGTCCCAGGTATCTTTTTGGTCTGAATCCCAACTCCATTATTCTCAGACAAAGTCTACCCCAAGACCTGACAGTTCAATCTCTCAGATCCTTACCCGATTTTATTTATTTTATTTCTTCGTTACCATCTTAGTCTAGGCCTTGTTCTTTCTCCCTCCTATTCCACTCAGGCATCCTTCTCCTCTGCACACGGGAAGCCTTGAAAGGGCGAGAGGGGATGTGCCTGATCTCACGTCTGGTGCCGCAGCAGGCAGGAGGGACACCTGGAGAGGGCTAGGGCACACTCACTGTGAGCACGCCCTGCCACGAACACAGCAGCCAGCCCAACAGCTGCGCAAGCAGCATATGGAGACCAATGTTTTCTAAACACTTGTAAGGGGGCCATGTCTGCGCAGTGAATGTGCAAGAAAGCACTAAAGGCACATCGCTGACAGGCAATGCTGCAGTGCTGCATCAAGCCTCAAGTCCCTGTTCCTAACCACGAAGGCATACAGACATCTTGGTGAAAGAGCTCTGCTCACAAGTGATACGGGCAAAGTGATATGTTTTCCCTAATCGGATTTTTAGAAACAACAGAAATATGGGGTTTTTGCAGTGAACAAGCAAATAAATCCCACCTCCTCACAACTGTCCACAGTGGATGTCCTTGATTGAAAGCTTAGTGAAATTGTACACAACTGATAGTAGAGACTTTATAGCACAGGGACTGAGCATCTCTTGCTGGAGGCTAACCTAACAATCCTGTAATATTTTCCTCATTCTTTTTAGGGCCCAGTTCTACTTATACTAAAATCTTTGGCAAAAGTTATTACTACATTCCAAAAGACACATTTGATATGTCCTTACTTGGAGGTGAGTGGGAAGTTTGGTTTGGGCTGTCCTCCATTTCAGTATCGCCATCTTTCATGGGGAATTCCAGCTATAGGTAGCATATCTTTAAATAGAGGGTGCTGGGCTTCTATCATACTTACTTGTCTGGAAAGAAAACAGCAGCAACAGTAATCCATAAATGTAAATATTTTAGTATGCTGTCTTTTGAAATAGATTTTTTTTTTATTTGCCAGCTAACTTTCCCCCCCGATCACATCACTTAATTGCTTATCACTTTATGCATGAAGTTATGCTCACTTGTACTGACTCAGGCAGTTGTTCAGCATGCCTGCAGAGCAGTCCATCGCACATATTTTTATTCCACAAGACATTTCCCTCTCTTCCCTCCTCTGCAATCTGTATTTCTGGAGATGAGTAGGATCTCTTTTGCAGGTAGAAGTCTGATCTGAGGGGCACTGGGCATGTTCAGACATCCATAATCATTGATTTTGTACTTCATCATTAAGGCAACAGCCTTAACCTGCAGAGAAATGTTTTGTCATTCACGTCCTTTCCCTATAGGGAAAGTAGGTGCTACATGGGTGCTACACAGGTGCGTAGAAAGCTTTGCCCATCACCTGGGGAAGCAGACTGGAGCGCTGATCGCATCCCCAGTGGAGTGACATTCCGGTTACTTACAAATTAGCCTACTCCTTGCTTTTCTGGCATTGCACATAGGCACACAGGTGCTTGTGTCTAACCCACGTGCTTCACCATGCACAAATTTATCAGGTAGGAGAAAAAGAGAAGGAAGGGTAGAAAATCCACTGCATCAGACCACCTACGTATGGTCATCTACCTGACATGCTGCACCACGCGATGGGCAGATGAGCTATATAAACCTCAGCATAAGTTTGACCACACTTGACAAAGTATGTGTGTATGTACCATGTCCTTCTGCCTCTGAACTGCCCTCTGCAGCTCTCCCACGTACTTCAGCCACCTTGCAGAAGGGATATTAAGTTCCCACCTTCCCTCTTCCAGAAGTGAATCCCTCCCACTTCAGCTCCAGTCTCCAGGAGACTGCTCAGGCACCAGGCTGCTGAACCATCAATCTGAACACAGAGGCAGAGGTCCTTAGTCCCAGCAAAGCCTGATTTCAGTTACAGAAGAAGCGCTGCTCTCCTGACTTATTTGGGACAGCTCTACTTCCTTCGCAAAACATCCTTTCACAGCAGATGTTTATGGATCTGTGCTAATGACCCCCTTTGGCAGCTTTCTGCAGCCTTGGAAATTGTCAGAGAGGAACCACTGAGGTCCTTTCCAGAAATCAGATGATTGGATAGCAAACAAGAACATTTAGATACAGAATAAGATAGTTAGAGGCAAAAAAAAAAAAAAAAAAAAAAAAAAGAAAAAGAAAAATATCCAGAATCATCGGGAGCTGGAAGATACTCAGCAGTGATCCCCTGCCCAGCCTGAGCATCAGCAGAGACCGGGAAGCACCTGTGCTGGAGGAGCTGTCAGGAGACAGGGTGCTGAGGAGGCAGCTGCTAATCAACATCATTAGGCAGGCTCCCACCTCTGCCTTCTAACAGTTGTGTGCTTCTCCGAGCAGGTAATAGCTCCAAGGAACTGATGAAGACAGAGGATCAGAAGACCAGTCCTTTCAAAGCTGTTCCATGAGGTTGCTGGAAATTTGGATTCAGTAGACATTTGAAGACAAGCAGGCGTAATCAACACCTTGGGTAGAAATTAGAGCTTGAGCTTCATGGTAGACATGAGAGTTTCAGCTAAAGAACAGGGAGTAGTCGATAGGACTGAGACTAGCCATTCTTTAAACAAAGCTAATACTTGTTTGTATCGAATCCGTGTTTCAGTTTAGTCTTCTAGCTACTCCCTCAATGCAGATTTTATAAAATAGACAAAAAATTAGGGATAACAGTACACATTTTGTGCAAGGGGATATTGTTTGGTCCCTAAGGTGATAATTAACTAAGGGCCTAACCAAATGATGAACAGATAGGAGTATCATAAACTGTTAAACTTTGTCTTCCCTAATTAAAAATTAACACTTTGACCCCTTGTTAAAAACAATATTCAAGAGTTGTAGCACCGTTAAGATGTAATGATCTAAGCTGTTGGTATCCAGTAGTATGTTAAAGCAATTTTAAAAAATGTGAATGTCACCCCTTTCCCCTCCCTGAGCAAAGAAGGGGCTCAGACTTGTTCACTGCAAAACCAGCTGTGGTGGTTTAGGTTGTTGTCACCCAGATCTTACCTCATCTACTTCTTCCCTTCAGTCCTTTACAGACATGATAAACATCCCCACGACATACACTGCAACATGTGCACACCCCAAAAGCTGTGCATACTGGTTATAGATACATAATATTGTCTAAGAACAAGCTGGTCCCACCACCACCTTGTGCACAGTTCACTTTCCTAAACAGACATCTGGTGCCTCAGGTGGCCAAGACCTCTGCATGGGTCCAGCAAACATGACACAGGGCTAGAAGACATCTGCACCTTTCTGAAGTGGGGGGCCAAGGGAGATGCGTGAGGGCATCTCAGATGACACTAAGTTCTTACCTATGGGAAACGGAATCAAACCGCTCATGTCCTGGCAAAAAGCCACTTCTGGTCATCTTGGCTAGAAGGGTGAATTATCACAAACCAAATAATCACTACCTCTTGGGTTGACCGCAGCCAGCTAGGTTTTTTCTTCTGCTTCCTTTAGGTGCCAACACATACAAAAAATATATTTTCATACATATATATAACATTATATATTATGTACTTGAGGACCAGAGGAACTAGACAAATCTTCTTCAGTAGCCTCCTGATTATTTGGAACTTAGCTTTATCATTCAGCTTTGCCCCTTGTAAGCCACAGGTCTTGTCATTGAGCTATTATGCAAACATTATTGTGTTCATTTATGTCTTAATTATTGATGGAATTTCCTTTAACCCCTTGGTCTGAAAAGCTGGACTTTTTGTTTTTTCCACATAGATATTTCAAGATAAGCAGCTGCTGAGGACAAAGGCGCTGTAAATATGCCTGTTTTGAAGAACATGACAGTGGCTGTCACTAAAATAATTCAGAAAAAAACCACAAACTTCACCTTCAGTGAGATTTTACAGGATTTCTCCCAGCTAGCCATCTCACTATAAGAAACCAAAGGGAACTCATCTTTTTCTTTAATAACAAAATAGCTTTCACCTTCACTTTCCTGAGAGTATCTTCCTTGCTACATGACAGACTATGGTTCTTACATGCAGGAAGTCTTCAGGAGCCTCACAGAGATTTTTGTTTTTTAATCATTTACTGACCTATGACAGGTGGTCATGGAATTCTCTGTTTTTCCCTAAGTAAATTCCTACTGCAGAAGAAATATTTTGACAGTAAAAAATCCCCACAGTAGGGACAAATGAGCATCTATGAACACATAAACTTGCAAAAATAAATCTGTCAAATTATTCATCAACTTACCCAATGGATTCAGTAACTGAATATGGTTTTCTTAAATTCCCTAATGTATTTTTAAGAAAAATATCAGTTCCAGCATATAATGCATATAAGTAGTTATTCTTAAAGCAATCTGCATAAATTACTTGTAAGGTAGCTAGACAAAGAATAGGACTTTTTTTGCAGTGCCAAATTATTTCCGACAAAAACCTGCAGTTTGTACCTGCACAACATAACCTGTAATAATACACAAAAGCGGTGTTTTAACCGCATAGGTTAGATTAACAAAATGTTACATTCATGCAAATTCTACTTCTCACTTTTGAATAGATTTATATTGCCATGGAAAAGCGTCACAGAAATGACTATTTCTTTAGAAATATAATTAAATGTAGAGACCAAACACCAGAATGCAAGGACACGTGTGTGAAGGGCTCCGGGCACATGTCATTGGTCTCTTGCTAGCCCAGGCAGGACTGCAGAGACCTGCACTGCATGTACCACTGGTCTCGGTGGCTCAGGGCAGGACTGCGGGGCCTCACGTTGTAGATGCGTCCTGCTCATCTATTTGAGTGTAGAGTCAAGACCACACAGTGCCAAACACCTGAGGCTGCAGCTGGTTGCTGCCTGTTTCCCACCACCGAGAGACTCCGGACTGAGCTGAGACATAGCTGGTTACACCCGAGACATCCAGATGTAAGTAAGATGAGCCCTATGCTATTTGGTGTCACCTTCCAAGTGTGATTTGCTGGAGAGGGAGCCGTGTGACAGCAGCAGCCCTGCTGGTGGTCCTGCTGCTCCCCCTGGGCTCTGCGCCAGTGCCCGGGGCTGGCTGAGGGGTCAGCACCCCCAGCAGCAGGGTTAGACCCGCGGGGAAAGACCTCAAAAGCAGAGTACCCAAAGCGGGTCCTGACTCCGTGCAGAATCAGCTAAATAAAGGTGTGAGTCTCATTTCTGCTACACACCAACATCTCCACATGCCTCCAGGAGAACACTGAAACATCCAGCTGTGGAAATTTGGTTCTGAATTGTCCTGGTCTGTGGAACAAGGAAAAAAATAAATTTTTAGCCTGTTTACAATGTTTAATCCTCTAATTACATAGTCTCTCTTGCAAGAAACAGGTAGCTCTGTCTCATACCACTGGTTTTACCTAAAGATGGCCATTACCACTATCCCTTTAATAAGCTTGTATCTCAGAAAAAAATCTGCCACCATTTTTTTTTCCCCAGGTTACAACAAAGACCCCTGGTGTGCAGTATCCTGCCAGCCTCTGGGTCTTCCTCAGCAGTTCTTATTTATTCTCCCCCTTGACTTCAGTGGGAGTTTGGGGCTGTCCTAAATTAACTGTAAACATTCAGGAAAAAGACCTAGACAGCACTGTGTGTGGCTCAAGGTGCAGCTGGTAGTTAAAAAGGAAAGTAACTCCCCCCCCAAAACCAATGTGTTTTAGGAAGTATTAAGAAATGTAATAGAAGATACTTTGTAGAAGACATTTATTATATGGTCCTTTAAATCAAGTCACCCTTCACTTTTGATCTTGCTTACTGTCTGTCAGCACTTCCACAAAACAGCAGAGACTGTGAATGGAAGCGACTTGCAGGCAATTGGTCAGAGGCCGGGAAACTGTTCCACGTGTGAAATGATTGTGTCCATTTATGAGGCAGATGAATATAAGGTGACATAATTATCATATTATAGTGTAAAGCCTGTCAATCAGTTGCTCCTTATTACTAGGTCGCGATACAAGATCAAGGAGACACCCTATGAAATGAAAAGAACACGTTTGTGATGGTTAGTGATGCTCCTGTATTGTATAGCTGCTCTTCGGATCTCCAGGTCAGAAAATAGTGTTGAAGTAAATACTTTGTAAAAATCAAAGGAGATTAAGAAACACAGATAAATGTTAACACTTCTACTAACCTGTTATTTTGTGGGAGCTCAACCCACCCACCAGCAGTGGGCCAGGCAGGCATCTGCCATACCCAGAGAACAGGAGATTTTAACTCCTCTGAAAAACAGGAGTGTCCTAAAAGAACAATTGGTACAATATGATTATTATAATATATATAGTAATGACAACATACAGTCTGGTGGTTTTTAAACTGGGTAAGTTCCCCTTTACTGTGGAGTGAAAGTACATCAGTGAGCTCAGGCGTTCTGCCAGATACAAGCGTGTCTTGGAAACCGTTCAGCATCTTGATCGGACATCCCTAAACTTTACTCTGAACAACCTGTAGTAAGCTTTCTTGCTGTTAGAGAAAACCCCACCCTTATGCCTTACCAAAGCAAGAGACATTCCCTCCAGAGGCCCTCCTGTCCGGAGCGGTGCCTGCAGCCTCCCACCCCTGCAGCCTTGCCACCAGCGCCGCCGTGTCACAGAAACCACCTGAGCTTCACTTAAACCAGCCAGAGAAGGTGACCACCGCTGTCAAGTGGCCTTGTCCTGGCACTAACGTATTTGCAATATGGAAAACTCCTGAGCCCACCACCAAATGTACAGGTGGTGTTCACATGGAAAAAACCCTTAGTCAGCTGGGCTACATATATATTTCCATGTGCACACAAGCATATCCCACGAACAAAGGCAGCAAGCAGGAATTATGGTTGGTTTACATGCTTCAGGAGGTCTGGCTTCTTCATTTGCTTCCCAGTGTCTGCACCAGGTCTCTAAAGTTCAGTCATGACATGATGATATGAGAAGTGGCTTCCAGAACATATATATGGTTCCTTCTTTTCCTTCTCGAGCAGTGTTCTCAGTATGCATTTTTTTTCTAGATCTTAAGAATGAAATAAGGGTATCACAAAGAAATATACCCACTATGTTACCTATGAAGATGTTTTAATTCCATGTTTTGCAGGTCCATCAGGAAGCGTTCTAAGAAGATTTTTTAATTTATTCATTTCTTCATTCCTGCAAATACAGCGATCTCACTCTCACTGATCCTGTGCAAACATACTTGCTTCATTGGGAGTTAAAAGCTGTCCATATGCCTATTGCCTTGCACCCGAAGTCTGGCTGAGTAGCGAACTGCACAAGGAAAAAACAATATATTGAAATATCTGTTTCACAGCCATGAACATCTGTCTCCTCTTCAAAAGTAACATAGTGTAATCTGGATATATATTCCCAGAGTGGAACTTTGGTAATTCAGATTAGAAGCAATTCTTGATGTTTTAAGGAGCCTGTTTATTACAAAAACAATTACACAACCCACCAGCACAGTACACAGAAAGGGAGAAGTAGAAGTTTATTTAGCAAGAAGCATCCTGGCAGATGCCAGCACAACTGGGGCAGCTAAATTGGCTTGTACCAATAACTCTTCCAGCCAGCTTGTACAGAAACCTTTGAGTCTAAGCCCTCTGCATGCTCAGGTGTACCAACCACCCCAACATTTCATATGTGGCTTAAGCATACTATTTCATCCACTTTTCACTCAAAGCTTTATTATCTTTCAGAACCGCTTTTATTATTTTGTCTCCTGTACAGGGAGCTTTGAGATCAGAAAAATATTTTTAAATTTCAATCCTGTTTCCCCATGAAGCTCAGTCACTTTTGACCAATGTGTTAAATAATCTTTATGTTCTTTGGGCTGAATCATTGGGCACCAGCATTGGTGTATTTCCCGGTTACAATACAAGAATTGAGTTTAACATTCTTGCACGTGGACAGGAATCCCTTAAGCTTCCTGACTTGTAATAAGGTCTCTGACTTCCCTCATACTTCTTTTTGTTCCTTTCTCCATACCCGAGAGTGACAGGCACAAATGACTACCTTAATTTCCAGTCTAGTTTCATTCAAATTGGTGCATTACCTTTGGGTGGTCTATTGCACAGCCATTGCCTGGTAAGCTTCATAGCCAGGCAGAAAGAATTCCTCTGAACTCTTATTTTCTTATTTTTTAAACTCCACTGATCCTATTTCTAAGTAAACTAAACCCATAATATTCAATTCAGAAACAATGTAATATAGGCCTGTTCACATTTTCACAAACACTGTAATGTCTAAAAAGCATGCATCCTATAGGGTGCATTTAAAAGAAGCCCAGCTTGCATCAGCTATCAGAAACAAGATTAAGATACCCACTTATTCCCATATTAATGTACATTGTCTGTTTCAGCACTGATATATTTTTCATGTGCAGCCTTTTGATTTATCATTGCTACTAACTCAGTTAACATTAAAAAATACATGAAAACTCATCTTAGCTGTTTGATTCTGGTTTTCTTGAATTGTCTCTTTTGATTTGCCTAAAGTTAATAACATGATAAATATTTGCCAGTCAGGAAATTATTAATTTATTACACAGAAGGCCAAAGCTTGCTTAGTTATGATCGCAAATAGCCTATTAGTCTTAAGTGTAGTTGCAGAGCTGCAGCTGAGAAGAGTTTTGAACTGTGCATAATTTTCTGTAGGATAATTTTCCTGTTATTAAGAAGATTAAAATGGCAATTTGTTTACTAAACCTTTCAAAAAAATTTGCACTGAATCAAAGTTCCTTTGACTTTCCATCCATAAAGTAGCCCTTTATTTTGTGGTGGTACTGGCCAGCTGTGCTTTCAGCCTCACCAAATCAGGCTGCTTGCTGTCCTAGACAGCCAGACATCTCATTTAGCATAGCTTGTTTTCTCACAGTACATAAAAATACTGAAAATTATGATTACTCATATTTCCTATGTTTCATTTTAAGATTAAGCAGGATAAATTCACTTCTGTTCTTAAGAATTTCCAGCTGTGATCTTCTAACCCCTTGTTTTTCCTCAGCTTGGCACATTTTTTAAGATGCCCCTTTCAACCTCAGGTAATCTATGTTACTTCAAAACTGTTTTACAAGCAGTAGGACAAAGCCTATCGCAAGGCAGCCCACCCCAAGACTGGGGGTCTCCCTGAAATCTGGGAATGCATTAAGGAGCATTTTCCCTGGCTCGGTTTCCCATGTGAAGGCTGTGCCTGAAGGAGGTCACGATGCCGAGGGCACCCAGAGAAGCAGCTCATGGGGGACATTTATCCTTCCTCCCTCTCACACGAGGAAGGGATGGAGAGGGCTGGCCTGCCCCTCACTGCCACCAGCGGGTGGGCTCCAGCCACCTTTGTCAGCTCCATGGCTTTTGTAAAGGAAAAAGTGGGAAGTAGTGACTACAGTAGGTAAAGGGGAGGAAGAAGAGCCACAAAAATGACGTGAAGAGCCTGATTGGGAAAGAAAATAGTAGTTGAAGTAAAGTTGTGCTTACATTTTCAGTAATGTTTAGATGTGATGTGGCTCAAGTGAAACCAGAAAAGTCTGAGCTTGCATAAATATAAATAAGTAGATCTAGTCTGAAAATAAAATTGAAAATCAAGTAAATAATTAAAATTCAGAAACAAGCACATAGAAAATGCAATAGCAGAATAAATTACAGTGCTTTTGGCTATCTTCTCTAAGCAGCACTACTGTTTTATTGTCAGTCAGGATTACTTCAAAACCAGTAACTTTTTGCTCCACAGCACAATAATTAGATGTATTTATTTCTTGAGTGAGCAAAGACCTGGTGACTTAGCAAAAGTAGCAAAGAAGTACATGATACTTATAGGAGTACAACCTAACGTGCCCAGTTTGGCAGGTATTTTAAATTTGAATGCTTCACTTTTACATTTAGAAGTTATGCAAGCATCTCATCCAGGCTGCAGTTCATTGTGGTTTAAATAGAGTTCAACCTGACTAAAAAAAATAAAGTGGCATAGGAACTGGTTCTGGTGATCTAACAAGTCATTGACTTCCCTTGAAGCCAACACAAGTGAAAGGCCACAAGTAAGCAGGAAGAGGTACCAGACCCCTCTGTCTCGGCACAGTATAGAGGAAGGAAGCAGCACAAGAGGTTTCTGAGACAGCCTAGCTCAGCATAGGGTCATATCTCTTGCTGGCTTGCTTGTAAATGATGAGAGCTTAATTACACTTCTTGATGCAATTATATCTTTAAGCTCAAACACACAGAAAGCTGTTTTGTCACTGTAGTGAGTGGACTTTGGTTATGCCCATTGTGGCTGAGCCAGACTCGGTACTACTTCGCCAGCATGTGTTGTCTGCATTAGGAAGCCGTCTCTGGCAGTCTTGGCTTTGGTCCTTCTCCAGGTAGAAAAAATTCAAAATCCCAGTTTCACTGTAAATAGCACCATATTGTGCTGTAAACAGCACTAATCACATCTCACTTCATGAGTGCGCCTACAGTGCAGCTGGTCAGGAGATAAAGGAAACCAGGGACTGCAAAGTCTGAATGGAGTCAAATTTTGCACAACAGCAGTTGAAGGCAATGTTTTGATCTACGGAGCAATAATTTGGAAAGTGCAACTTGATTTCAAGTCAGCTGAAATTTTAAAGTAGTCTGAAAGACTAGTCCCTTGCCCTAAAATGAACTAAAAAAAAAAGAAGAGAGAAAGAATACACCAATTAACAGATTTTTGCACCAGTGAGGGAGATGGGTTCTCACTTTGTTTTGGGGGAGGCTACTATTTATTTTCAGGATCTCTGAAAGCTTATAATATAGAAGTATGTAAATACAAACTGCACATACTATTTCTTTTAGAATAAAATCAACATTTGGAGTGAAATTTCAAGGGTTTTCAGCTCTTCTTTGCTTCCTTATAATGTTAATAAAACACCTGCCTGAGCGCAGTGGGCTCCTGGAGGGGGCTGGGCAGTGGTCAGTGTCCAAAAGGCAAACTAACACCACTGCCGCTGCAGGGAACCACCACAGATGGTACCCGAGATGTCTGCATCGGCAAGTCAGCTAGCCAAAACCAAAAATAAAATGAAACAAATATGATTGTGTGTATTTAAGAATATTTGAAGGCAGCTGTGGCTGAATAGCACAGAGAATACTGCAAAGCAACAAACACTCCAGCCTTTGAAGGGAATGCAAATCAGGTGGGAAAAAGAGGACCAGGATCATCATGGAACAATGAGGACCAAGTCACAGTCAATCCTAAAACTACAGATGAAGACTATTAGACAAATAAGATCAGCACTGATGAGTACTATGTCAGAAAAATTGGTTAAGAAGTGATACTGAATAAAAAGAGGCTATGGTCAAAGACAGTTGAAAAGTGTTTTTTAAAGAAAACAGAAGAGTATTATCCTTTCAGCAAATACAAGCCTCAATGTTCTAGCCTTACTGAAAGCCCTAAGTGACTGAGGCGCCTACAGCCATACATTAAACTTTTCTATATTGTTGATGTCACTACCACCACTCCAAACAAAAACAACCAACCAACCCAAAACCCGCATCCCTGGCTGTTCTTGCACTTGCAGCGGAAATAACTTTTATAGTAGCACAGCAAACCTGTTCCAGACAGATGAAACAGCCATACAGACATAAAGCATCTTATAAGGTCCTATGGATGCATCTCTACATTATGTACAAATCTATCACTGTATTTTTTTTATATACTGAAAACTGACCTATGACTCTCAGCACAGTATCTGTATCCATCTCTAACGGGTTAGGCCTGCTCCCATTTTAGGAGTACTGTGAAGGCTCACAATGGGGCTCAGCATCCTATTTGGGTACATCAGGAGGTGATACAGAGCTACATCCACCTCATCCCCACATCCACCTTGCCTTGACGCCTCCCCACCTACCTTACCCCAGAAGCCACACAGATGAGGGAGGGAAAAAGTCCCTTGACAGCTAAGTTGTCCCTCTTGCACATGCACAGGATTAGCCCCTCTGCCAATATAGCTGTTATCTGCCTAATCCTCCTTTTTGAATAGCCTCCTTCATGCCATGTATCTAGAGTCCTACCCGAGCCACCCTATCAGACTAAGGCCATAACTAGTTCACCCAGAAGATCCAGTTGGAAGCTCTGCGCCTGGGAATGAATCTTTGTCTACAAGATGCCCAGCTTCTCCTGGGTCAGCAGATAGCACAAGCTGAGCCAAGGCGGCAGGGCACTGCTTTGTAAAGGCAGGTACAAGGTCTGAATGTTGTGCCAGGGCTTAGGGGTGGTATGAGGTCACGGACACGGCTTGGGGAGGGCTGTGGCAGGTAAATGTAGTGTGGGCACAAATCACAAAACCGTGGGGAGGAAGGCCAGAACAGCAGGAAGGAGAGAGAAGGGCTTAGACAATTAACGTTCACGTTTGCATTGAGCTGTGGTATTAAATCCACGATGAGGTTAGTGCCTAGATGGGAAAATCTACCTTTGACCTACATGCCCTGTGCCATAGCCTACAGCGTTCAAGCATCAGAGCCATTCAGTGCTAGAGCAGGCAGTGTCTCTGGGTGGGCACCAGCCCCCCAGCCCTCACGGGCACTGCTCTGGGCAATTTGGATCAGAACAGATACACCTAAATGTATGTTGAGGCTTTTCGCTGAGCCCCTAAAGAACAACATGAAGCCATGGGCTGCACTTCAGGTCAAGCTGCTGAAAGCGCCCGGTGAGGCTGTAAGACACATCTAGTCCAGCACACCTGCCTGCCCGTGAGAACTCAGGAGTACAATGGTTTGCCCCCTCCTCAATCAAGATAGTTTTATCATTAAAATTTCCTCCTATCGTGGGACATCTGTGGTACTCCTCATGCTTCCAAGCACAGAAGTTATTTCTGAGAGCTGAGTGCAGCCCTTTGCACCCTTTGACTAAATTCTGACAGCCATGTACATGAACAAGCTAGATTTTTGTTACATAAAATAAAGGCTACCATACTTTTTATTGGACCAGGATATCAGTTAGATTCCTAAGAGCAGTTATAATAGAATCAAGTTACAATGTCAGTGTGATAAAAGGTATCACATCATTACTCTGTCCTTTTTACCTTATTCATTCACGGATTGAGGTTTCCTGGATTTCTGTCAAAAGAATTACTCTTTTAAGAATAGAGAAGACCAAAGCCATCTTTATACAGTTTGGGAATTCATCTTGAGTAGCCCAGAGATTAACAATATCAGTGACAATTGAGTCAAAGGCATCTATGGAGTACACTAACAACGAAATAGACCATGGAACAAAAGATGGGTAATTCAACAGCACACAACTGCTGAATAATCATTTTAACCCTACCAAGTAGCAGGATGGCAAATAAAATAAATAAAAAATGAATGAGTGTAAAGAAAGGAGGGGGGAAAGAACAGCAATGTACTCAGAGGGAACTAGGCAATTTTGAAGAAAAATGTGTGCAGAACAGAAATCTTACAGCTGTTAACAAGAAAGAAAAATCAATTTTACACCGTATAAAGGATACATTTACATCATTATGATTATGTTGGGAAAGGATTAGAATTTCACTTTCTTCAAAGCATGCTTGCAATGAGTCATGTGATTCTTCCTTATCTGATGATCATGATGATGCATAAAGAATAGCACCTCTCAAGCATCACTTTATTCAGTAACAGACCACCTTGTCTCCCTGAGCTCCCTGTCTGCCAGATCTCATGTCTTTGTTTTCCATAGGTAAGTTTAATTAAACCAGCAGAAGCTGAGTTATAATGGTTCACAAACAGTGGTAGTGACTAAAGGGGGGCAGGGGAGAAGTGAGGCAGGAGAGTAGAAAGTGTGCTTTTTTTCAGGAGCTCAGTAGCATTACATAGGCAGATCAACCCTAGAGTTGGCATAAGCAAGTGATACAGAAGAAATCAAAACCCAGACAGCTGAATTCAGATGCTGGTGGCACAGGCAAATGCAAGTCACCTTTGTAGAAAACCCAGGTGTCTCAGAAATGGAGTAGTTAAATAACTTTTCACTCTTTCTTTTGTTGTGATTTGAGTCTAAATCTGTTTTCCTCACACAGGGTACCAATTGCTGTGATTTGGATTACAGCAGTCAGGAAATAACACAGCACAAATAAAATTAAAATAGCAAGCAGCAAAAAGCATTACCATCAGTCAAAGTCTACTGTCCATGCCTTTTCTGCATCTTCCAAAGACCAGACCACACTCCTCCTTGTCTCTACTTCATCCACATCCTTCACCCCAATCTCCTTCTACCTCACTCCTCAGAGCTATTTAACCACTTTGTGGGGACAAGCTACAGATGCACATTGTCAAAGCAAGGCCACAGCTGAATATTATCAGTGTCGATCCACCCACTGTCTTCATTCCTCTGCATCTTTAAGTATGGTTTTAAAATGTATTATTCTGATTTGAGTACAGGTATAAAACACGTGTGCAAGGACAGGGCTGGCCAATGCCCAGAAGCCAATACATTCTATCAGCCCAGACAAGAACACTTTCATTTCATCCAATTTCAACCCTTTTAATTTCCCAGCTTCCCCAGAACGGACCAGCAGCCCCATGGGCCATGGCTCCCAAACCAACCCACCCCGACCCACCTCCCTCTCCTGCTCCCCCGGCACAGGGGTGTCTCTGCTGGCTGTAGCACAGCACCTCCGCCACTGCGCTTGCCGACGAAAGCTCCACAGGAACCAAGTTTGTTGCTTTATCAGTTACAACCACTGTTTTAAATTGCATCTGGCACCATATAAAAGCAAACACAGCTACAGGCTCGGTTATAGTCCCTTCCGCATGGGGAGAAGGTCTATGGGAGTGGAAAGCCGTGCTCCCCATCACTGGCATTTCCCAATTAGTCTCAAATACTGTCAGAAAGTCAGAAATCAGCCCAGAGGCAACCTGCAATGAGCTGCATATTAGAAATGCCTTCACCTCCTGCCCAAGCACAGGCAATGGCAAGCAATGGGCAGTCATATTCCTTACCATTCCCACCTCTTTGCTGCCTCAGATCTGCATCCCACCCCCTTTCCCTAGGGCAGATGTTAGCCCTCCTCCTTTCATTCTTCCCTGCCTGATCCAGAAGCTCAAAGGCATAGAGGCAGGCCTTGGATTCTGGCTGGCATTGTCCCCTGAACGAGCCAGAACGCTGCAGCACTGTGCCCGCGGGGGGGTCGCAGGGCTCTGCCTCACCTACAGCCCTGGCACTCGCCACCTCCCCACCCTCTTCCCCACCTCAGATGTTACGCTCAGGAAATTTTAGTTTTATTTTAAGGAAAGCTCACAACAAACTTGCAATTAGAAAAATATTCTTAAAGGACCTAGAGAAAACAAAATAAACCATGTTCGTTCAGTTCGCTCTGCCCGCAGCAGCCTTGTAGGTGGGTCCTTCATCCCAGCTGCTCACTAACTGAGAAGCAGAAAGCTCAGCTGAGTTTCCCCACATCCCCACAACATATTTTCCATTGCCTCTGAAGCATGGCTGTCTGCTTCCCAGCCCTTCCTTCAGCCTTTTGGTCTCTCGAAGACACAAGCTGAGCAGATCTGCAGTGGCTCTGCTGGACTCCACCGGTCTGCCCATCCTCAGTCTCTCCCTAAACCCGTTCAAGAATTTCCCCCGGCAAGCTCACCCAGGTTCTCCAAAGAACATAAAGCCAAATTACAGCAAACCCATCAAACACGCAGCTGGCCATAGCTGAGCCCTGCAGTAGGGCTGAAAGGCCAGTGTTGTGGGACCAGAAGAGAGGCAATGGGTCCTGAAGTGCTGCTGAGAGCCCTGGGTAAGTGCTTCCTTTAGCTGAGATGCACTTTGCATGTTCAGAATGAGCCCAGGAATTTGTTATTGTACTACTGTAACTTGAAATAGGCCAACATTTATAGCAGTCAGTGGAGCAATTACAGCTTTAAAGTTTGACGCTGAGGCAAAAACAGGGCTGATAATTACAAATGAGTGATTTTCAGAGTGTGAAATACTGAGGAAAAGTAATAGATTGTAAGTAAGGTTTGTCTTAAGGCATATAAGCAGAACTAAGCAGTTAAAAACAATGAAAAAGCGTGCAGTCTGCATGCAATGTATATGCACTATGTGTTGCTTCTGCTGCCTTGTATTCTTTGTAGACATTGTATAAAAAGAGACTTTTTCCTAAATGTGTAACAGCCCAGGTAGCTCTACATCACTTCTTAATATCACCCTTCCATTCCATTCCTTCCTTGCTTTTCTTCAGTCTCCTCCTGTGCATCTTTCTTGTCTTCAGCTTACTTAACCCTGCACTGCAGTGCCGCTGCCTACATCATTTTATGCCAGTTACTGCCTCCAGCTTTTGCTATAACTTTAAACAATCTTTTCTGATTGTACTAATAGCAAGGTCTCAGTAAGTGACTAAAATCTCAGATTCATTCTGGGAGAAAAGAATACCCTCTCAGTTCCTATGTATTAACCACAAAATAACTCCTGGCAGAATATATGATGTGGATACATCACTGCTGGAGAAACACGAGCTTCAGGCTGGGGCACAAGCTGGTGGGAGCGTGTTCAGTTTCAGAGCAGAATCAGCTATCCAATATGAGGTCATTGGTGTGGCTGTGCCCTACTTAAATGCATACACTGAAAGAAAAAAAATGGAGAAAAAAACTACCCTGTTCAGCCAAAGGTAAGAATATAAAGGAGTGCAGTATCTGATGCCTAAACAGCGTGTGGTGGGTGTTTGTTATTTCTCCAAACGCTTTCACTTCTGCTCCAGCTAGTCACTTGGTAATATTGCAAGCAGGAAAGTGCAACTTGCCAGGGTGCAAGATAACACAGAAAAAAGCCAGTTATCGGAACAGTGATAGCAAAAGTCAAATATAAGCTGAGAAAAGCTTGCCTCAAGTTAATGAACTGACATATAGATGAGTTAAAAACAAAAGATGAAAAATCCATATCAAAATCCCTGGCAGAGCTTCGGCTCTCTGGTAACACTCTCACCATGAAAACAGCAGCGCATCAGTTTGAACTGCTCAGGGGATCAGTGGTACCTCTGCCCTGGAGGGGCAGCAGCAGGGGCTGCTTTCTGCCTTCTGACACCCTGTCCAGCTCTCGCTGCTTCACCGGGTGCTTTGTTCAGCGGCCAGGTACGGTGTAGCGCAGGGATCCCAACCCAGTGGGCAAGGTCTACCCTTTGCAGGCCACGGATGACATCTCAGCACAGATTCTCTAGCTGTGGCATGCTTCCTGCAGCTTTTTGCTCTTTAATTTAATTACCCAAAGTTTTCTTTTGACTCTGCAGCTCGAGGCAACTAAACTAAGGCAATTCATTTGAAGCATATGAGTAGAACTTTACATTTTAACATTCTTCATGAAAATCAATGCTAAGAAATCCGTATCAATATCTCAAGTCTCGGAAGACTGAACGCCAGCAGCAGTCAGGAGGTCTGACTGGCAGCTACCTTCTCAGGAACTGCAGAAGAATGCTTAATGCTCTGGCAGGCAGAGTCCCATTGCTGTCACAAAACCCAAAGCCTAAAGACCATGTGGCTCAGAGGTATTGGTGTAACAATCTCTCAATTCCATATTATTTTAGTGCAGTGTTGCTAGGTTCTGGGGTTTGTTTTCATTTGAATAGTCATTATAATGATTTGAAGTAGTCTTTAAATCTTGAAGGATTTTTCTCTAAAAAATGAGCAATGTCTGTCCATTTTACGAGATGTGTTCCTCAAGAGGAGATTACACTTGAAGTGGAAACTGAGAAGAGTAATCTCACTGGACCACAGGCAGTGTCAAAGATTTCTAGACGTTTTTGCAATGTATTATCCTCTCAAAAGAATACATAGTAGAGTTACCTAATTTTAAGAACATGGTAGAACACTTAGCCTGTTTAAAATGCAGCTAACTGACCTCCCTAGAAGAAATATTGAAGGGTCTTAACAGTGGGAATGAGAAATGCAGACTAAACGCTGGATCTATTGTAATTCCCAAATCAAATCTGCAAAATTGTCTGCGTTTCAGGTTTTGAGAGTGGGTTTTCTTAAGTCATAGTTCTGAATCCAACAGCCTGTGTTCAGGGTAGTGAATTGGTAAATTAAACCGTCTATTGACATTTTTTTAGCCAAAATTGGAAGATAAATTGATTTTCTTAGATGCTGGTATTCTGTAAGATTGAACATCGCCAAAGAGGTTTCAAATGGAGCCTGTTGTCTTACTAATTTGCACACCATGCCTTTTTTTCCTTTTTTTTTTTTTTTTCTTGATTAAAACCTTAGTAAGGAGCTGCTCAAACCTGGGGAGTTGCTAGGCATAACTGTAGGCCAGCATGTGCCAAATACGCCACAGCATGAAGTCTTTAGTTGTCATCCAGCATCCTGCATGTAAACAATTGGCAAACCTCTTCTCCCCCTACCTCCCAGGACTTTTGTTATTGAATTGCTGCATAGTGTATCTTAGCCTAATTGAACTCATTACTTAAGGGACTACTCTGTCTACACAAGTATTCAGGAAATATTATTCCTGAATAACCAAGTGTAAATTCTTGTGCTGGAGCAAGAAGGGGTTAGCTAGCATACCTAGATAAAATAATGAATAAACAGGTCCTAAATGATGTTCTGCCAGCTTCACTGAATCCAGAGAAACCCCACAGAAAAGCCCCAAGGAGCGATTCCCTTTCCCACACAAGGGTTGGTGTGAGAAGCCCGGCTTCCCAGGAGCAGGAGACATGAACGATGGAACCGTATAACCTACTAACATCGCCTGATGGTCCTTCTGGTTCCAGGAGTTTCCCCACCTTAACCACGGAGCCTGTCACATCAGGATAAGCATTTCCTGAACTGATGAGAAAGTCTAACGAGCAGCTGTCCCCAGGAGCACGCCACTCAGCTTCCCCCAGATGCTCTTGTTGACTTCAGAGAAGTGAATCCTCGTGGGGAAAAATTAAAAAACGCTCTTGATTATTAGGGAAAACTGTTGTGATAATTGCGTAGAAGTATGGTTCTGTTTCTTCATTATGTATATTTTTAAAATCTGGTGCTACTACCTCAAGTTCTCATGTTTTCTGTTGTCTTTTATTCTGGCACTGTGCCCATGTTTGTGCTTACTACTGCTGTTGTCAGGATATCTGTATTAGTTACTTTTCATGTGGTATATGATCCTTTTATTTTCCTCCCATTTAGTACTGGGGGTAAAAAAGCAGAAAGAAAAAGCTACTTATTGTACTCGTTTGAGCTTTACTTCCATCTCAGCATTTTAAGTGAGTAGTTCCATTGAAATAACAGCAAAAGTTTCATTATTCCTTCTTACAGTTTGCTTGTTGCATAGAAAAAATTAGCTGCAAAGTAAATGTAATTTTGATGCAGGTTTTTGGGAAAACTAATAGGCTGGCACTTCAAAAAAAAGTATGGAAACCTAAAATCAGCCTGAAAGAGCCTCCAGATATAAAGGAACCAAGAATGGAACTAGTTATACATGTAACAAGCACAGAGTTGTGGTTTATAAACTGGAATGCATCAGTATGTGAGCGTGCAGTAATCCCAGCCGGAGAAACATTTGGAAATTCTTGTGATTTTCAGCTGGATTTCGCTATATTGTGTGGCGTCTCCTGCTCATAGTCCCAACAAGAGAAATGAATTGGAACTAGGTGGAGGTGCGAGTAGGGACAATGTGACCTGTGCCCAAAAGTGAAAAAAGAAACTAATCTCCACATCCTACAAGGATGGAGGTGAGCATTGAGCAAATCCAGCACTGCCTGAAAAGAAGCACGTGAAGAACACGGCCATGTATGGGAAGACAATGAAAACAAAGGAATGAGCGTAGCAGCACCGCTCTGCCGAAGAGAAACAGAAGGCATGTTGTCGCGGGAGAAACACTGGCAAACTGCTTCACTAAGAGAGCAGGGGCTGAGGAAGAGGAAGATGTGGGCTGCAGGGACTGCCAGCCTCATTCCACTTCTGCGAGGGTGGAATTGCAGCTCTTGTCTGCATGAACTAATGAACTTAGCATGAACTAATGTCTTAATATAAATCTCATTGGTTGTGGCAAAGCTGTTTGGCATGGGATGGTGGCAGGCTAAATCCCAGGTGAAGGGCTAAATTACAGCTGTGAAGTGATCTAGAAAGTGATGTTGTGAAAGGTAATTTAGCAGAAAAAGGGCAGAAGAAAAGGCAATTCCCAATCAAGTTTTACCTACAAAACTCTCATCTGAAAAGGTGTGTTCCCCTGTTTGAGGCATCTATTCATAACTGGTTTTACTCAGAATGCTTAAAAAAGCAAAAACCCAACCCAGCCTTCCTACGTCAGGCACATTATTCAGGGTATAAAGTGATAGGAACCAAATGGAAATGTGCCCACGCCTCCTGATGACCACATACATGTGCACCTGTTAGTTGCTGCACACAGCAGGCAATGGCACAGCAGCCCCAGCACCGGAGGTCACTTACCCCCGGCCGCCGGCCTGCCTTCGACACACGGATCATGTCAGCATACCTATAGGTCCCGTACGAAGTGTGCGTCGCAGCAGGACAAGCGCCAAGGGTTTGACAGAACGGGCTAGGTCACGGGTGCTAATCGACACATGAGAAAGTCAGCCACCAACAGACGTGTTGGCTGGTGACCAGTGGGGTGGTGGAGAGATGTCCAGAATTCCCAGGGGGAAAAAGAGATTCTTGAGACTAGATTCACCCACCGTTACTCATACCTTTACTCCATGACATGCCTGAGTGAAATCAGTGAGATAACATCACTGAGGACACCTTAAACAAAGCCAAATCTGAAACTTTCCTCATATTCAAATAAAAAAGACAAGAGTATTGATAGAATTAATTGAGCTAATATATTTAGTGCATGAACAGCTGCTCAAGAGGTTGCTTAACATAGTATAGTAAAGCAGATAATTCTTACCTGTAAAAAAATATTAAATATAGTTTGCCAATCTGGAAAACAAATTACTTTCTGTTCAACATCCAAATGATAGCAAGCATTATCTTTGGAATTATTTAATTATTTATTTTAACATACTTATATACAGTGAGTGACTCATCCTGATATAATAGTTTGTTTCGACATAATCTAAGTAAAGACTTCTATGACTTAGTGAAGTTTTTTAACACATTTGAGACTTAGAAACTTTCCTCGTAAGCCTTCATAAATATAATCATAGCGACAATATGTCTTTTGTTGTCACGATTTCCAGTTTTTGTGTCCCTGCTGAGGGCCAACACCATTGAATGATGTCTTAGTTGCATCTGGAATGGATAACGCTTGAGCAAAATATGCAACACACAGTTTGAAATTAATTCTAAGCAGCTAAAGAAATTTAAAACATACATGTTTTTAGGTACATGTATATTATATATTGGTGTATAATAATATATACACACACATTTATTTTAACGTTTAGCTTTAATAGCAAAAAGTACAGTAGAATTCCACTGATAGCAAGATTTGATTCTAGATTATCCATAGAAAATTGGTGTACTTTTTCTGAAAATCAATACAAGCTCAAAACAAAATGTGATACCAGGTAATTCTCTGCCATGGTGGTCTAAAACCAATAATCAATTTGAACACCTAAATCATTGAATTAAACCCTATAGAAATCAAATAGATACTTGATAATGAAATACCTCCATTGGAAAATGTTACCGAGTAAAATCTGTGTGAATCCCAAGTAGGTGAGCATACAACATTTAGAACATGGCCTCTCAGTCCTGACTGGAGCCCGTAGGTACTACTGGAGTACAAATAATAAATAATAGTACATGTACTGTAAACTCTCTAAAATCAGTGATAATACCAAGCATTTTCCATCTTTGAAACACTGTACAAACATAAAACTATTCCTCACAACACCCCTGTGAGGTAGGTACAAAAGTATTACCCCATCTTTACTGATGGGGCAACACATCCCAATAGTACAAGACGCCAGCGGACTGCATGGGGGCATCCGCTCCCCAGCTCCCGGGTTCCCAGAAGTATGCCAAGCTCAAGCAGAACCAGAGCCTCAGTAGCGACTTGCCCACATCCCTAAAATATGTCAGTGGCACAGCCCAAAGCTGTTGGCTTTCACATTTGTCACTTTGTCAATTGGTTGAGACATTCTCCCTTCTGAAAAAATAAAGTACTATACATTGATGCTGCACCATGCACAAACATGTATTCATAAATCTGCTGATACTGTTAATATCTGCAAAGGGAAGGCATGTCCCTGCGAGTGTCTGCCTTGTGTAGCAGAGCCATAGCAAGATTCCCAAATCCTTCCACTTTTATGCATAAAAGTTACAGGTTCTTTTACTCGCTTCTGTGAAACGGGACTGATTATTCAGTCGATGGCACCACATTCTATATTAAGGGGCACAGTCTTTTTTTTTTTTTAGATTCAGCTTTCAGGACCTCCTTTAAAACTGGGATAATCCTGTGGTATGTACTAAAATATATGTATTCTCTTTTCCCTCTTTTTAAAAATAAAGTCCAGAATGTTTTTGCCTAGACATACTTTTAATATACTATCTAGCTAGCTTTGATGACATGTACGGGAAAGCAAGCCCTCTGAACCTGGAAGCAGTCCCTCCTGCACCAGGATAAACCTGGAGTCCCTCCGCCGAAGCCCACAGCATTTCGGGGGTGTAAAAGCAGGCGCAGCGAAGATTGGCCAGGACTTTCATCCCCCTGACCCTCTGCAGCTGCCCTGTACCAGCAACGCAGCAGCGCGTTCGTCAGCAAAGCCTGCGGGCTATACACATACCTGGTCACACCGCTGACGACTTCGTCATTCATTATGCTAGTGTTACACATAGATACAAAAACCAGGCAGCTCTTTTGACTTCTGCAGAATTAAAGAGAAAAAGGTAAAAAAATGAAACACAGTATCTTACGAATGACAGAGTACGTGCAGAGAAGTAAATTAAAGGCAACACAAATACAGCATAAATTCAGATTTAGAAAAACAAAGTTTTTGCCAAGATAGAAAGCACAGAATAGGTGAAGGAATGGGTAACAGAAAGGACAAAATAGGTAAAGGAATGGATAATATCTTGAGAAATACTTTGTACAAAAGGAAAAAAAACATGGGCAAAAAAGTAGTCATGTCAATCATTTATCATAAATGCTCTCTAATAACTCATGGCAAAAATATAAGTGAAGAGTTTAAAAGCCTTGCTGGAATTTTCATGTTGTAAAATAACCTTCCCCTCAAAAAAAATTGTAACTGGCCATTTTTCTGATTATCTAGAGCTCCTCCATGGCTCTGTTTTTAAACATCTGTAATTCAGCAGACTTTGACCATTTTCATCTGTGTAGCACATCTTATTATTTAATGTCTTCCTATAATAAGAAAAATAACCCATACATATTTAAAAATAGATACCATTCTGCTTTTGTCCTTTTTTGGGGGGGAGGAGGGGAAAGCAGGTAATTTTCCTCCTGTGTTTTGAACAGAACCACAACTATCAGTGCTCCTTCGCTTTCCTTCTCTTTTGCACATCACGTTCTCTCTCAGCAGGGCTCAGGGATGTGCATGCAGCAACACAAGCACAAGCCTATTGTTGTGGAGTCACCAGAGGGAACTCGTACCTTCTTTGGGTAGGTCTTATGAAACAGAGTATCTTTATAACAAGGCCACTGAAAGATGATTAGTACAGATTTTTTTCTCTTTTCTTTATCTTTTGTCTGTTTCAAATGCAGCAGGCATTCATCACCGGATTATAACAGCTTGAAGCTTACTCAAACATACAGCTTTTTTTGCAGGAGATACTTAATCACATGCCTAACCTTAAGAATGTAAATATTTTCATTTAAATCAACGTGAAAAAATAATTTGGTTAAAGTTAGACATGCTTTGATAAATTAGAGTCTTGCAAAAAAAGAAGAAACAAAACCATGGGTTTAAACATACAGGTTATGTCATTTGGAATGAATGGATGCGAGTTGTTGATTTTTTTCTTTTCTTTTTTTTTTCTTTTTGTTTTTTTTTTGTATTTTAGAATTTGAACTGCTCCTGATAAATTTCTTCCCAAATTTGATCATGCAGTGTATCGTGAATATTAGGCAGATGTTCCAACAACATGAAAAGAAGGCTTTTTTTGGTAGACAGTACATGGTAAGTGTTCAGAAAGCAGTCAATTTGAAGCAGTAGTCCTTCCAAAAGCTGTTTTCCCCCCTCCAAAATATTTTGGGGTTTTGTTTTTCCTACTGTCTTGTGTATAATGCTTTTATGATTTATTTTCATTGGAAAAGAGACTTTAATAATTCTACCCCTTTGCACTGTTAATATATATTAGAATAGCATTTGAATAATAAGGTGTCGCCCTTATTCCGATTTTCAGATGCAACGATTAGAAGTCATTGACACCAATCTACCACAAGTGACCTTAGTCTCATATCTTGCTCTGTTATTAGAATAATCAAGGAACGCAATTCAGAAATAATATTACATCCTGCATTTTATTCAATTCCATATGACAAAAATAGTAACCTAGACTAAGACATCCATTTCAATCAGTAGATGTGTCAAGCCAACAAGATTTAATAATAAAAAATATTGGATCTAGGTAACAATTCCCAGCTGGTTCAGGGAGGCTCCTAGCCCTACATGGTATCACAGTATAAAAATAGTGTCTCTCTTCACCATGCAGAGAGGAATGACCTAACCCTGAATACAAAATGGGGTCAGTCTTACTGTACCATCTTCAACCATCTTATTTACAACACTTTACATCTTTTTTCATTTTTTCCTTTTTCATTTTTTCTTCTCTTTTTTTTCCTTTTCTTTCTTTTTTTTTTTTTTTTAAGTTATACACGTCCTTTAGGGAACAGAGATAACACTACATGGTACCAAATACTACCCAAAAAAAAAAAAGTCACACCAAAAATGACACAGATAAATAAAAACATTCAATTGCTGAAATACAGCAACATTAAGCCACCTCAGTTTTCCTTTTTATTTTTTTTTTTTTTCCAATGCTTGGAAACACCCCTAACCACCCATGCACTGTGGCAAAAAAAGATGTTGTATTGTAGAGGCGTTACAGATACATAGTTTTGCTTATATATAGATAGATATATCTATATATCTCTATCTCATCACTGCAGGAAATGGAGCTGTAGAGTTCATTGTTCATTTCCCACAGAAACAAACAGCTAATAAGTCTTTGAACCTCTCTTCACTCCATTACATGATGGCAGAAATAGTCCATCCTCTTACAGTAATGGTTTTTGTTGTGTAAGAAAGATTGTCCTATTTTTCAGCCTCAACTGAGAAGACCTCACTGTCTGATTTGTTCTTCAGGGGCATAAAACTCCTTGCGCTGTTACCCAGCTACCCATCATGTCCCTCAAGCAATTCTGCCGGACGGAAGTTCATGGTGTCAACTCCACCATGCTCGTAATGCACAAAAATGAGGTAGTACACAGAACGGTTACTGTTCAAGTTTCGATTAAGCCCCAGTCTCCTCAGCATCCCCAGCCTAGCTTCCAAGTGGAACCATTCCCTTTATTTACTTGGTGTAATTTAAACAATGCAATCAACAGAAAATTATATTTGATTAATCAGGGTACATTGTGCTTTGGAGCAATCTGAGAAGATAATCAGCCAGGGTTGGAAATGCAAACAGAACAATTGTCTATTACTACTGCTCACGCTGCCCAAGAGTCCTTACTTCGTTCCCGTGCTATTAGGCAGGCGACATTGTTCTCGTGGGTATGTGTGAAAGGGACAGAACAGATCACAGCAAAATTAAACCTATGCAATGCTTTCCTTCCTCTACCTTAGACTCATATTAGTATCACACTCCTAAGACAAATGCATCAGAATTCTGTCAGGGGTGGTCACTCTTTTAAGTGGGCTTTGTAGAAAAGTGAAATGAATCATTTCCATTTACGAAATGGCAGGCCCCGTATCTCCTAAGGATCTGACAGTTCTCTGCGGCTTTTCTGCTTAGTTAATAGAGATCTCTCGTCGTTCGACCTTAAAACAAAACAAGAAACTGCAACACGGTTCTCCTCCTTATTCCTCAAGTCAAAGTACTATTTATAAAATAGTTTACATCTTTGTTCAGTTTCAAATTATAGACAAACCTCCCTAATACAAAATACTAAAAGTGCAATAGTATAAATTAAGAGTTTGCAACCACATTATACAAACATTACCTTTTTATTATACAGCTTTGATAACATGGAGTATTTACTCACAACCGTTTATAATGTTGTGAATAACTTACGGTGCTAAGGTTTGTCTGTAACTTGTTTTCCAATCATTGAGCTAAAATCCACACTACATTTTTTTTTCATTTAATAGAACAACTGTCCACATAGCAGCTACAAATATTTAAATAAAAAAAAAAAAAAAAGGTTTGTTACTGACAGGTACTTGCACATGAAAAGCATGCTATCTTTCCCAATAAAACTTCACAATTTTGCCTGAATTGAAATAAACCACTTATTTATAGTAAAACAAAACTTGGTGTTTTTTCTTTTAAAAAAGGAAAAAAAAAGGAAAAAAAAAAGAAAAATCACATAGCCAGATGTATTTTGCAGTACAAAAGCTTCATTTAAGTTTGGGGCTAGTATATTGTCTGTTACCCGCATAATCTTAACATTATAAATACTACAGACAAGGATACTGTAATAATACACAGCATTGGGGTACTAAATCACTTATTTAAGATTAAGATTCCTAAAAACATAGTCCAAGTTGCTAACTAATTGGAACAAAACCAGCAAATAAGTGTGACAGAATGCCGTAATGAAGCCCCCCGCTCTCAGGTGACAGTAAGTTTTGTAAGAAGCAAAGTGGACGTAGACTAGCCTCTTTCTGTTTCTAATGAAGTTATCCCATGATTTGTTTGTTTGTTTGTTTTCTGTTAAATTAAAAGGTTTCAAAGTTCTTGGTAACAGTCAAACTCACTGTTGAAAGAAGTACCATGCAGATCTTGCAAGACAACTTTTCAGCAGCCACAAAGTTATGTATTTCTGCTATGGGTAAGACTTTAAAGGGAACCTATGCATTTAGGTCAGGAAACTAATGCTTAGCTTCAAAAGCTGTACACGGAACAGGACAAGTGTTGTGCCGAGGAGTGGTCCAACAGTTATTCAGAATGAATGCTTTTAATTTATGCCAATCTCTTTATTATCCTCAATAAACCTGGTGAATGGACGACTGGCTCCCGTTTCCGAGCTTGCTTTGTCCAGACCAACAATGGGAGGGCTGCTGCCCGTGCGAGCTTTGTCCATGCCACCGGTAAGGTTACTCAGAGGCGGGATGGCACCTCCGCCGAGACTTACTGGGAGCTGGGGGATGCCTCCGTTCTGTATGACAGAAATCTCATTGTTCTTCATAGCGAGTCCGTTAGTGATAGCCGCAGCATATTGGTTCCAAAAATTGGGGTCAACGTTCATGGCCCGAGCTGCCAGATCCTTCTGGAACATCTCGGAGAACTTGAGTGCGTCGCCGCCGAGCAGAGCCATGGGGTTTTCCACAGAGAGGCGGCGGCCACGGCGGGCAGGGGCGTTATTCCACATGTGGGTTCCCATGTGAACCTGCGGAGCAGACGGGAACAAGAAGCACCCCCAGGTTAGCACGTTCAGGCAAGCGGGCTGGCCTGAAAGGCTCGCTCTTACAGCACCACTTGCTTTCGTTAAAAAAAATGACTTTTAATTCGCATGGAAAACAAATCAATTCCAGTTAAGACACAGTTCTAAGGCCCCGGTCAACCTATACAGAGAAAACCCAGCACCACGGTAATTTTTCAGTGCACATTTGTCCCTTCTCAGCGAGGGCAAAGGCGGCACCATGAGGATGAAGCACACGTAACTGCTAGGCCAGGCAACCCCACACACGAGCTGCGAGCCCTCACACGCTGAGGCTTACCCAGGGCATTACTCGTGGTAGCAGGCAGGCGGGTTTTGCTGCCCTTCCCCTTTTTGTACCTTGTCTATTTTCATAATGTTTTATCTCATGCCAGAGGCATGGATTACTTTGCTAAATTTCGTATTTTCAAAAAGGACGCATAAAAACATATTCCCCAGGCTGTGTCCTGATGGTTAAGCAGGCTGCGGGAATGAAGGCGTCAGTCCCGTGGCAGCCCACTGTACACCAGCGGGAAGCAGCTTTCTCGTCTGCCACGGCTGTGAAGCAGGGCAGAAAATGGAAATTTGAGAGGTGCCCCAGGAGCTGAGCAAGCTCCACGCTTCTCGTTTATGCCGAGGTGGTATTTTTGCACCGATAGTTGGCAAGAGCTGCCCGGACATGTCCATCAGCTGGCTACGTGTGCCACCACACCTGCCAGGGCAGCGGTGACGTGCATGCACATTCTCTCGCAACCAGCTCCGCAGTGCGCATCATTGCCCGGCTGCTCAGCCCGCTGCACATGGCCCCTCTCGCCAGCACAGCGGGAGCACAGCGACCACCGCTACCCAGCCAGCACCACCTCGCAGCTCCCTCCACTCCTGCCTTCGGGGCAAACACTCAGTGCTAAACCCTGTCGAGTTCAAGCAAGTGCCTTAACACCCCCCCCGAGCCTTTACAGTTTTATTTGGCCTCTTACCTTAAGATTCCCCTTTGTGGTAAAAGCTCTACCACAGATTGTGCAACCAAACGGTTTTTCACCAGTATGGGTGCGCTCGTGTATCTGCAGTGCACTTGCTGAGGAGAAGGTCTTCCCGCACGACTGACAGTTGTGCTGCTTGGGAGTCCGGCGAGGGGGGGGTGCCAGCATAGGGGTGATCCCCGGACTCATCACTGTCTGTGGTGCAGCAGGAACCTGGATTCCAGCTGGAAGCGAGGGAACCTCACCCAAAGAGATCGGCTTGCTGTGACCATTCACTTCCATTTTGATCATGGTAGGTGCTGTACTGGTGACCAGGCTAGGAGTACTTTGGCTGGGACCTAGAGTAAAGTTGGGTTCAAATAACTGAGAAGGCAGCTCTTTTAATTTGTGCGTCAGTAAGTGCTGTTTTAAATTACCCATAGTGGAACACCCACGACTGCAGACTGTACAAACAAATGGACGTTCTTTAGTATGGCTGCGGTAGTGAATTTCCAATGCACTCTTACAAGCAAAAGGCTTGCCACAGATATTACAAACAGTACTTTTAAACTTACCACGTTCTCTGTTCAGGAACAGCAGGCTAAAAGGAGCCTCCTCTTTGATGACTGGTCTTCCCGGGTTGGTGGATGTCAGATCTAATGCGCCTCCATTTTCAGTGGCAGGTGGTGGGCTGTCTGGTTTTTCTGTCTTTAATTGTATTTCTTGTGGCTCTTCCTGGTTACTGAGACCGGGGGACTTTGATCTGAAACTCTCGCTATTGCTATTTACAGGAGACAGAGCTTGCATGGAGGAAGAAGACTCTGACATCGCAGGGCTGCCTGCGCTCTGGCTTTCGAGATCGCCCACGGCTGATGAGGAGTCGTTGCTCAAATGGTCGCTTTCCCCTGATCCATTTTCTATGGATT